>NC_060138.1:49275379-49578409 GCF_021461385.2 Schistocerca piceifrons
CGCTATCGTGTAAGTTCGAGTATAGGTGCAGCAGAGTGTCAAATTCAGATATTTTGTTGACAGAATACGACACTGATGCTGAATTTTACTTTAGTGACATAAGCAATCGCTGAAAGCAAGGAAATGGAAACTAAACTTAAAATAAAAACAAAATTTTTGGAAATTAATACGTTCTCTACACTTATTTATAGCCCTTTTTCTTTTATTACCTATTAATAATTTATGAACTTTTAACAATTTATGACGACCAAAAACCATATTCTGTTTTTACACATGTAACGTTCATGTCTTAAGGAAAATTGGACGTAGTTAAAAGAGATATGGAAAGGCTTTACATCGAAATATTGGGAATAAGTTAAATGAAGTGGACTGGCGTGGGGGAATTTGCTTTAGATGGCCATTCGGTATACTATTCTGGGCAAGAGAACTACAGAAGTATTTGACTAGCCTTAGCCGTTACTGACAGAGTAGGAAAAGTTGTAATGGGAACCAACTATAAAAATAATAGAACGATTTCCGTCATATTTCAATGTCACCTCTTAATATCAATCATTCAATTTTATACGCCAATCACCGACGTTGAAAAGGAAGTTATTGACCAGTTATAAGAAGATTTACAAAAATCACTGCTGTCGACAACAAAAGAGGATGTCTCCTTCATAGTTGTACATTGGAGCACGAAAGTGGGAAATAGAATTGTAGGCAAATTATGGTCTTTGTACAACAAATGATGCAAGAAAGAGACGCCTAGAATTTCGCCAAGACAATTTGTTGGTCATTACTAACACACTGTTCTACCTACCCAAACGACGCCTGTATTCTTGGGCTTCACCAGACGGCCAACGTCGGAATCAAATAGATTCCATTCTTAATAATTAGAGGTGGAAGTAGAAATCACTATAAAGGAGGCAACAGAAAAACACATCCACAAGAAAAAGAATAACGAGAAGGCAAGATGGCTATCGGCTGAGGCACTGCAGGTTGCAGAAGAACAAAAGAAAGCAAAAATAAAAAGTAACGCATAAGCAATGTTTAAATTATATACAGTGTTTCAGAAATCAGCTAGAAGAGATAAAAATATCTTATTAAACGAACAATGCAAAGAAACTGAAGATAATAACAGAATGGGGAAGACAAGGGATCTTTACTAGAAAATCAGAGACATCAGAAGAAAATCCCAAGCGAAAATTGGGATGATAGAGACAGAAGATGGAAAGATCTGACAGAAGCAGGGGGTGTTTCGGAACGATGGTCGGAATATGTAAGAGATCTGCATAAGGAAGAACTTCATACTGCCAATGCTGATGACGATTAAGTTAATACTGTTTTACAACTAGGGCCAGATATTTTGAAGAGTAAAGTCAAACGAGCCCTCGAAAATGTGACTGAAAACAGAACTAGTGGATATGATGGCATTCCATCAGAATTCTTTAAAATCATAGGAAAGAATGCAGTGAAAGTGCTTCATTCAATATGTTAGAAAATATGGAGCACGCAACAGTAGCCAGAAGACTAGAAAGGATCAGTACTCATCCCATTCCCAAAGAAGAGAATTTATAAAGAATGCACAGATCATCAGACAATCACACTTGTTTCACATGCTAGCAAAGTCATGCTGAAAATCTTACAAAACAGACCTCACTAACATCTAGAGCAAAACTACCGGAAGAACAAGCTGGACTTCGTAAACGAAGAGGAAGTAGAGCTGAAACTGGATCAATTGTATTATAGAGAAGGTAAGGGAATTGCAGAAAGACGTGTATCTTTGCTTTACCTATTATTCGAGAGCCTTTGACTGTGTCGATCGCAATAATGAAAAGTATTCAATATTACGGGAGTAACAGATCACTTCATTTATCTCACACCGAATTTATACTCTGACCAAGAAGCCTCCGTGAGAACTGTGAATGGAACAACTAAACGGATCAAGAGTCAGAAAGGGGTGCGTCAGGGTTGCATATTATCTCTCTAGTTATTCAACCTATATGCAGAACGCGTTACGAGAAATGCCGGGCTATATGAAGACTAAAGTGGAATTAAAGTAGTTGTGATAAATATAAACAATCTTAGATACGGATATGTTACTATACTTTTGGCAGGAAGTGAAGAAGAGTTAAAGACACTCTTACTGAAGGCGAAAGAAGAAAGTGAAAAAGCTGGTATTAGGCTGAACGTTAAGGAAACGAATATTATGGCAACTGCACCTACCATTTAATGGCATACAACAGGAGAAACAATGGAGTTAGTGTTTACGTTCAGTTATGTCGGTGCCCATATTTCTGCTGATGGTGACTGCAGTAACGAAATCAGGAGACCCTTGCTACTTGGTTGAAAGACAGTGTCAAACCTTGACAAGGTTTTCTGGAGCAGAGACGTAACTTTAGCGACAATAACCGCATTGTAAGGGCTTTGATCTTTCCAGTTGTGATGTATAGATACGACACCTGGACTAGCAGAAAGGCGGAACGGCGAAGAAGAGATCTCCTTGAGTTGTGGTGTTGGAGGAGGCTTCTTACAGTCCCATGGACGACAAAGAGAACAAATAAGTCAGTATTAGAGAAAATAAAACCAGAGTGCTCCCCAGAATTTATGATACTAAAACAAATGCTGACCTATTTTGGTCACATTATGAGAAGGCATGTTTCACTGGCGAAAACACTAATGCTGGGGAAGATCGAAGAGTACGTCAGAGGATGAGATGGGTCGATCGCATTGCAGAAGTAATGTGTTACAAACTGGAAAGTCAGGGGAGAAAGTGTAGGACAGAAGAAATTGGGGTACTGTTGTTCATGGGCTACGGTAAGTCAGAACTGACTGAACGCATAGAGAGAGAAAGGGAGAGAGAGAGAGAGAGAGAGAGAGAGAGAGAGAGAGAGAGAGAGAGCGAGAGAGATGTGCGTGAGAGAAAGAGAGATTGTGGTCCTGGAGCAGTAAGTTGCACGTGGTGGATCGGTTTGCCTTATTTGTGTTTACCAGTTTGCTGCAAATGTTTTTCAATGGTCGACCAAGGCTGGTTAACAGTGTTCCACTGTTCCGCGATTGTCTAATACGGATTTGCTTCTATTTCCGCCCATAACCTGCCATTATCTAAAGTTGTTGGTCTTCCTGATCGAAACGAGTCTTCAAGATCAAAACTACGAAATGTGAACTTAGAGTACCACCTTTGTCATTTACGAAAGCCTAAACATCGCAGATATTTTTAGCAACAAGCGTTCCATTACTACTTCTGCGGATCTTCAAAGGCATACGATGCTGGATATGTATCTCTTCTGGTACTCAGCTTTCCATTTCACCATAAATTACAATAAGTAAATGGATAGATAAATAAGTAACATAAAAATTAAAATTGGAAATATTTACTCTATCCTTAAAATGTCTTTGACGAGACTTCGAAGTACGCTGTGGGCTGATAAATGACAAACGAATATCGACTTGCGCGGAAATGATTACGCTTAAGTGGTACAACAGAATAGTCGTTTTACTGTTTCCACTTGCACTTTCAATATTGGCCATAGTGACAGGTTTGAAGATTGTTAGTTACCATTGCAAAAATGTTAGCTTTACTTCTCTCACCAGTTATTTTTCTTTATCGTTGACGTATATTGTTTTTCACACTTCCAGTCTCTTCGGTCTATTTTTCAACTGAAAGACTGGTCGTGAAGGCTTAGCAGCGTCAGGATACCTTACCATGTACGTCCGCAACTCTCTCCTAACTGTTTGGCGCCATTCGGCGTAAATGTAATGCGCCAATGCCGCATTCAGTGTGAAAATTTGACTAGGATGAAGAGAAACTTGTCTGATCGCTACAACAGCAGGCCATAGACAGACGGGATTCAAGAGCGCAGGCAACAACAGGAATCATACCTGAGTTTTGTGTTTGTAAACCAGTGCAGAGGTTTGTGGGAGTTCTCTTCCTTACGAAGACGCTCTGGTGTGCCACAATGTTTTCTTGTTTCACTTACGTCAACACGTGCCCTGTCACTAGCCTGGAACAGGCCACAAGGGCATGTACCTAGTTAAAGGGCACAGCCAGGACCCAGAAAAAGAGCTGGGGAAAACCACTCATCATTATTTGTACTCTGTACCTCCCACAAAAATTGATTAACCAACAAGAAATTCGTTTTCAAAACAGTAAAGAGGTAAAACCATCAATGTTTCTTTTCTACTCAAAAAAGAAAAACGATATTAAAAATCAGTTTTAAGAAAAATTGTTAAACTGCCAAGACCAGAAGTTAAACAATTTAAACATGCATCGCAATTTTGAAATGATTACAAATGATCACACACGTTAAAAACTAATAAACTACAATTGACCAACCCGACGTCAGACTGGGCCAAAGCCCGCTTGCAGCACAACAGGTCGCAGGGGTGGACATCGTGCCCTAGCTACCGGCGACAACAAAGCAAGCGAGAATACGCCGATCGCTACAATATGTACACCAAACACTCTCTCAAACATAACTAAAGCCTTTGGCCCATCTCTGAAACATATCACACTTAGAACGGGTATAAACACGGGAATAACCAAGAATCATTAGTTATTTGTACTTTAAATGTGAAGCAAAGATCACCACAGTTTTGACAAATGCAAAAGCCTCTTTCGAAACTAACATCCAGAACTCAAAACGTACCTTGCGCGTTCTTGAGTGAATGGCTCTTCATTAGCTTAATGGCCACATCAGGGATTTCTAAGTATTTCATTTGACCTTATGGAATTACTCCATGTGTACGTTTCTGTATGGTTTATTAGATGTAAACGCCGTGTGACTATCATAACAAAGTATTTAACTAATCCCGCTGAACAGTAGTTGTGCTATGCAAAGCGGAAAATACTACTGACTGCAAGAACCAAGTCGATACTATTGATCTGAATTTTACTTAAAATCGGGCATCCAAAATGAAAAATAAAACAAAACAGTACTTTAAACAGATGAGGGAGTTGAGTACATACAGTCGGGCACTTCAAATAATCACCACTTAAGGCAGCCCATCTAAACTTGAAAACCAAGCAGAGAGCAAGCGTCTGGTAGCTTCAGATAAACTGTAGACAACAGAGGCAAATTTCGGCGAGAACATTACAAATCACGCTCAACCATAAACAAAAGTAAGCAAGACGTGGCTCGACCGGAAAATCAAGTAGCGTTGACACGGTGCCCGGCAAAATACCACGATGAAGGCGTTCCGAGCGAATGGGGCAGCCCGGGGCACGATCCGCAGGCTTCGCCGAATCACGCTGACTTTTCCAGGAGGAACTCCGAAACCACGCGAACTAGCACAGCCACGACACGGGTAGCTCCGCTAAGAGTGTTACGTCAACAACTGTACCGTCTTGTGGGGCAAACGCCGGATCACGACGCTCGCACCGGAAAATCCCTTCCGCCAGCATTACTGGCCACTTGCTCCCAAAGAAGCACGTACGCTCGGCCGTAAACCACCGCCAGCCCCCGCCTGCTCTCTTCACTCCTTTGTTCCTACCACAGATAGAGGCCAAAAACCCTCGAACCGCAAAGAATGTGGTCAGTTCTCAGGGCCCGAGCTATCAATCACGCAGCGCGGCTCCTGGTCCTCTTAGTAGTGTCGTTGACACGTATCGATAGATCGATACTTTTTCGTCTATACATCGATATCGAAATGCCAGTATCGGTGCCGATAATTTTATTTCATATTATATTTATTTTGCAATTTTCGGTAAATATTCCAAATTTTTCTTTTGAAATTATACTAGATCATAATTTTACGTTAATTTTGTGAAGGAATCTTACTACATTTTGAGCTTTTATCAAGTCCAGACTTTCGGGAGTGGTGGTGTGCATGGAATAACGATATTTCCGACTAGTTGCCGAAAATAATGAATAAAAGACTAAATGACAAAACTGCAGCGGGCGGAGACGTGGGGGGGAATGCTGACGTAATCGGCGCTCGGTGCTACCAACGGATACTGCAGACGCCATTTTGACGCTACAGTCGCTAGGTCGCTGGTGCTTGCAAAAATGTAAAAAACAGGGTCGACATGCAATATTCCGTACCAATCCGACATGTGACGAAACCGAGGGACAGACCCACTGAACACTTGTTATATTGCCACTTACTGCAGTTACCGTAGTTAACAAAGTGGCTACAGCAAAGCGTGATCGTGCACCGTTTTCGTTTCAGTTCTTGCTTTAAGGGGGATAATCAAGCTGTAATCCCAAGAATTTAACACTGTCCACTTCTTCTATCTTCTTGTCATCGTATGTTAGACATATACTCGTGGGACACCCCTTACAAGTTCTGAACTGCATGTAGTGTGTTTTTTAAAAGTTTAGTGACATAGAATTGGCTAGGAACCAGTGATAAATGTCCACAAATATTTTATTAGCTGATATTTCTAAGACTACGCTTGATTTGCTATTCATTGCAAAGTTTGTATCATCACCAAACAAAACGAACTTGGCATCTGGTAATGTTACTGATGAAAGTTCATTTCATTGCAAAGTTTGTATCATCAGCAAACAAAACGAACTTGGCATCTGGTAATGTTACTGATGAAAGGTCATTGATATACACAAGAAAAAGTAAGGGCCCCAAAATGGAACCTTGTGGGACCCCACATGTAATAAGTTCCCAGTTGGATGATGCCTGATAGCTTGATACATGTCTCTTTCCTAATAACACCCTTTGTTTCCTGCCAGAGATATAAGATTTGAACCATTTGGCATCATTTCCTGTTACACTATAATACTCTAATTTGCTTAAAAGGATATTGTGATTTACACAATCAAATGCCTTTGACAGATCACAAAATATACCAGTTGGGTGCGATTTTTTGTCTAATGAATGAAGCACATTTTCACTGTAAGTGTAGATAGCCTTCTCAATATCAAAACCTTTTAGAAATCCAAACTGTGACTTTGACAGTACGTTATTTGAGATAAGATGGTTATAAAGTCGCCTGTAAATTAGTTTTTCGAAAATTTTTGAGAATGCTGGCAACAGTGGAATTGGACGGAAATTTGATGCTATTTCTTTATCTCCCTTCTTAAACAGTGGCTTAACTTTAGGATATTTCAGCCATTCAGGAAATATTCCACTGATAACTGACTGGTTACAGAGATACCATAATATGTTACTTAGCTCAGAATCACATTCTTTAATTAACTTTGTTGATATTTCATCATACTCACAAGATGTATTTGATTTTAAAGATTTTATGATGGATATTATTTCTGTTGGGGTAGTGAGGGTCAAATTCTTATTATGGAAGTTGCTTGAAATTTCTGGTCTGAGGTATTCCATAGCAGCATCTACCGAACCTGACAACCCCATATTTTCGGTGACAGTTATAAAATGTTTATTAAAAAATCCTGCAACACTATACACATCTGTCACCAATGTATTATTTACTCTTAATGCTATTTGTTCCTCTTCATGTCTGGCTCTACCGGTCTCCTCCTTCACTATATCGCATATTGTCTTCATTTCGTTATCTGATACGACTATCTTTTCCTTGTAATATATTTGCTTTGACATCCATATTACAGTCTTTAATATTTTGCAGTATTTCTTGTAATGTTGTTCAAAATGGCTCTGAGCACTATGGGACTTAACTACTGAAGTCATCAGTCCCCTAGAACTTAGAACTACTTAAACCTAACGACATCACACACATCCATGCCCGAGGCAGGATTCGAACCTGCGACCGTAGCGGTCACGCGGTTCCAAACTGACGCGCTTAGAACCGGACGGCCACACCGGCCGGCCTCTTGTAATGTGCTATAGCATCAACATCGGAACTGTTTCGGATTGACAGATACAGCTTTCTTTTTGTTTTACAAGATACCCCTATTCCTGGAGTAATCCATGGGTTTTTTGTGGACTTTGCTCTAACCTTGGTAAGTTTTGGGGGAAAACAGTGTTCGAATAAGGTAAGCACTTTATTAACAAAAGTGTTATATTCTTCATTCATGCCATGAGCTCTGTAAACATCAGTTCAGTGAATGTCTCTGAAGAGTGTCCTAAAGTAATCAATTTTTGGCTTATTGATTTCCCTCTTGAGCTCAGTTTTAACAGATTTTATATCCTGTTCAGTATTGACATTTAACAGAAGGAACTGCATGTCATGTTGTGAGAGGCCATTGACTATTGGTTTTGTAATATAATTTTGTTCATTTGACTTTTCTATAAAGATATTATCAATGGCTGTTTGTGAGCAAGTGGCTACCCTAGTGGGGAACATTACAGTGGGAATGAAGTTGAGTGATAGTGTTATTAACTCAAATAAGTTCTTATTGGTTATTGGGAGAGTCTTTAAGGAAATCTACATTGAAATTACCAGCAACCACTATATCTTTGTTTTTGGTTGTTAAATCGGCCAGTACAGCTTCAAGGTGGTTTACAAACAGATTAAAGTTTCCTGCAAGTGCTCGATATACACTTAATATTATGAAGGATTTCTTGTGAAATTCTAATTCTGTTGCATATGCTTCCATATGCTGTTCTAGGCAACATTTATGAATGTCTATGTTCTTCAATTTATGACAGTTCCTAATGAATGTGGCAACTCTTCCTTTCTCCATTTCTGATCTACGAAAGTGAGATGCTAACCTAAACCCTGTAACACTTAAAAGATCTATACCAGTGGTCACATGATGATCAGAGAGGCAGATAATGTCAGCAGGGTTTGAAGACTCTAATTCATCTATGCAGATAGTTAATTCATTAATTTTATTTCTCAGTCCTCAAATATTTTGATGCAATAAAGATAGCTGACATATCACATTGACTGAGTTAATATTTGGTAGAGTTATAATATCTGCTGACAGTTGAAAATTCTTAACCAATAGCTGCTTTCTTTCTGTCATACCTACTCTAAAAAAGGGTCTTTTCTGAACCCTATAACCACTGATATTTTACAACTAGCGCTCCGATTACATACGTAGCTGAATTGAAGGCACACGTTGCGTAGCGCGTTGTGGGACATTCCGATCTCTTATGGAACATGCTGCTTTTCGATTTCAACTTGTGGCAGGAAACTGGACAGCGTATTGAACATAACTTGTGCCATTTTCAAGAAAGTTAAGAACAGACTTCATTGTTTTTATGCTATGTTTTTGTCTTAGGACAAGCGATATTTCACATGCGATGTTGCACGAGGTGCAATCAAGTTCTAAGGCCTCCGATTTTTTTTCTGATTAACTACTCACCCGAAATCGATGAAACTGGCGTTACTTCTCGACGTAATCGCCCTGCAGACATACACATTTTTCACAACGCTGACGCCATGATTCCATGGCAGCGGCGAAGGCTTCTTTAGGAGTCTGTTTTGAGTACTGGAAAATCGCTGAGGCTACAGCAGCAATGCTGGTGAATGTGCGGCCACGGAGAGTGTCTTTCATTGTTGTAAAAAGCCAAAGCTCACTAGGAGCCAGGTCAGGTGAGTAGAGAGCATGAGGAATCACTTCAAAGTTGTTAAGACGAAGAAACTGTTGCGTAACGTTAGCTCGATGTGCGGGTGCGTTGTCTTGGTGAAACAGCACTCGCGCAGCCCTTCCCGGACGTTTTTGTTACAGTGCAGGAAGGAATTTGTTCTTCAAAACATTTTCGTAGGATGCACCTGTTACCGTAGTGCCCTTTGGAACGCAATGGGTAAGGATTACGCCCTCGCTGTCTCAGAACATGGACACCATCATATTTTCAGCACTGGCGGTTACCCGAAATTTTTTTGGTGGCGGTGAATCTGTGTGCTTCCATTGAGCTGACTGGCACTTTGTTTCTGGATTGAAAAATGGCATCCACGTCTCATCCATTGTTACAACCGACGAAAAGAAAGTCCCATTCATGCCGTCGTTGCGCGTCAACATTGCTTGGCAACATGCCACACGGGCAGCCATGTGGTCGTCCGTCAGCATTCGTGGCACCCACCTGGAGACACTTTTCGCATTTTCAGGCCGTCTTGCAGGATTGTGTGCACAGAACCCACAGAAATGCCAACTCTGGAGGCGATCTGTTCAACAGTCATTCGGCGATCCCCCCAAACAATTCTTTCCACTTTCTCGGTCATGTCGTGAGACCGGCTTCTGCGAGCCCGAGGTTGTTTCGGTTTGTTTTCACACAAATTTCTGCCTTCATTAAACTGTCGCACCCACGAACGCATTTTCGACACATCCATAACTCCATTATCACTTGTCTCCTTCAACTGTCGATGAATTTCAATTGGTTTCACACCACGCAAATTCAGAAAACGAATGATTGCACGCTGTTCAAGTAAGAAAAACGTCGCCATTTTAAGTATCTAAAACAGTTCTTATTCTCGCCGCTGGCGGTAAAATTCCATCTGCCGTACGGTGCTGCCATCTCTGGGACATATTGACAATGAACGCAGTCTCATTTTAAAACAATGCGCATGTTTCTATCTCTTTCCAGTCTGGAGAAAATAAATCGGAGGCCTTAGAACTTGAATGCACCTCGTACAACCTTGATGAGTTTGATCGGCTTACCTGACTAATATTGCCACAACAGTTGAAGCCAAACTCGTGTGGTCGTGCTTGTTGCGCATTATGGTTGACCTGATGCACAACTGAGATCATAGCAGTCGTACTGCTAGACATTTACGTTATGATGCTTACAGCGCCATCTACTGAGAAAATGTTTGTTAGAGTTTTTTTTCTTTTCTTTCCGTAACTTTTCCCACTTCTTCGATAGTAATCTGTACAATTTTGACGTCATTCTGAGCAGTGATTCTCTTTCTTCAGCGTTTTGAAATTGGAGCTTTAATTATAATCGTCCTGTTTAATAAATATTTTCATGACGATAATTTTCCTTGCGAATGCTACGTTAATTTTCATCATCTCCTCCTGGGTTCGACTGGTCAGTAGAGGATCAAACAACAGTAACCCATCACTAATGCAAGTATCGAACTTCGTGTGCAAGCTATACATTTCTAGAAGTGTAACATGGGCTTTCAGCTGCTTAGTAGAGAGCAATGAAGCAAATGAAATGTGATTAGCGTCGTTTGGTCAGTCAAATATACGGTAAAAACGAGATCTTTGACGAATGGAGCAGCTGCATGTTCCAGTGACAGAAATGAGAATGCGGAAAGAAAGGACGGTTTCCTGTCGATTATGAGATACCTAAAGTTGTATTAAAAGCTAACTGCCTGTCATGACCCCAAAAGAATCTGTATCGTCAACTCTTCTGGCTTTCGTATCTACGAAAAGAATAAAATAAAATGGAATTCAAGAATCTGTTGAAACATACACATAAAAAGAGAGCGCAGCGGAACCACACAAGATACTCTGATAAGCCAAAACGTTATGACCATTGCCCACCGTGCCGTTGGCTGCTGCCTGGTGGCCTTGGCGGACAGGTGAGGCGGTAACAAAAGTGTGTAAGCGCAGCTGTCACGGTTGGGGGGAGTACCCTAGCGAAGATACGGGCTGCAAATGGGTAAATCCATTGAGGTGAGAGACTTAGACAATGGGCGGATAATTATTACACAGAGCCTGCGAACGTGTATCTGGAAAACGGCTAAACTGGTCGGCTGGTGCACGCACAAGTCTTTTGGAGCACAACGTGGTTGGTTCAAATGGCTCTGAGCACTATGGGACTTAACATCTATGGTCATCAGTCCCCTAGAACTTAGAACTACTTAAACCTAACTAACCTAAGGACAGCACACAACACCCAGCCATCACGAGGCAGAGAAAATCCCTGACCCCGCCGGGAATCGAACCCGGGAACCCGGGCGCGGGAAGCGACAACGCTACCGCACGACCATGAGATGCGGGCTAGTACAACGTGCATCGTACATTGTTGAACAAGGAGCTCCTCATCAGATCACCCCTACGTGTTCACATGATGACTTGACGACATCGTAAATTACGACTGCAGTGGGCACCAAACTACCTAGATTCTACCGTCGATCAATGAATCACATTTTTGCTGTATTAGGTCGCTGGTCGTCTCCACGAACACCGTCACCACGGTGAACAGCGGCTCGAAACGTGCAGAGAACCACGGATGCAGGCTGTGGGAAGCCGTATTATTTTATGGGACACATTCTCTTGAGTTTGCATAGAACGTGCGGTAGTAATGTGATACATGTTGACAGCTCCGAACCACCTGCATGCCCTTAATGCTAGATGTGTTCCTCCACCTCTGCCTGCTTAGCTGAGTGGTAATGTGCTTGCCTACCACGCCGAGTGGTGGGGTTTGGTTCCCGGCCTGGTTGGAGATATTCTCCGTCTGTGGACAGGGTGTTAGGTTGTCCTCATCATCATTCCATCCTCACCGATGTGCAAGTCGCCCAGTGTGGCGAACTTTTCCGGACGGAGCCTTCCGGCGAACAATGGCTTACGATCATTTCGCTTTTTTTTCCTCGACGCCTATGTCGTCTTTCAGCAATTAACTGTCAGTGCATCGGAGTCATAGCCGTGCTACAATGATTTGAGGATCATTGTAGTGAACTCACGTTGATGTTTCAATGACCAAATTGTCCTGATGTAAGTCCTACGGAACCGTCTGGGTCGCTATTGTGCGTCATCATCGCCTACACAAGTCAGCGGCCCGTTATTTACGCGGTTTACACACGACCTCTTGGTAGACATCTAATAATCCCACATACCTTCACAAACCTACCAACAAACTGTCGGATCCTTGATCCACATAGAATCAGTGATGTATTTCGCTGCAAAGACGAACAAACAAGCTATTAAGTCGGTAGTCATAATGTTTTGGCTCACCGGTGTACTTTCTGCAACTCAGCTTTACACGGGAAGAACCAGAAAACTACTGACATTATTTCTGTAGTTATTTAAGGATATTTTCCGAGTATTTTGATTTAAAGGACGTGTGGTACCAGGGGTTCGCTACAGAATAATTACTTTTCGTCTGATTTCTTACCCCTCGTACGAACTGAAAATATCTGCACAACAGTGCAAATGTTGACGGTATGTGTCGAGTGTCTTGTTTGGAAGCGAAAGTGTTGCATCCAGCCATGGTAATTGGTGATGATAACCGGCACACCCACTTTATTCTCGTTCCTCAAGATTGTTTATGGTATTGTTCTGTTCCATCTCACGTTTGTTTTTCCTGAAGTGTTTTTTGTACGTTAAGAGTGATACACAGTACGTGGAAATAAGTGATGAGTGGTTGGCATGTATTATGCACCTCATTGAGGGCACAGGGTGGGGCTCACCGATATCACTCAAAAATCAGTTGGGTATCAAGGGTACCGCTACTATAGATTTTAGGGGGCCTAGATCTGTGGGTATGGTGTATTTTTAATATTCTGGAAGGCGAATGGTGATTTGTAAGTAGCCACAGAAGAGTTCCAATTCCGACCTAGTTAAGAACATCCGTAATATCGAGTTTTAAACCATAAACCATTTATCTTGAAAGGCTAACACGTGACTGCACTATACATACTTTTTTCTCTGGAACTAGGGCCGCCTCCTCCCCCTCCCCCTCCCCTCTCACTGAATCCTTTGCCTATGGCTACGGCACCCTTGTTAGATGCATGTTTCTACCTTTCTAGATTTCATAGATTTTCACACTGGCATGCGCCATAGGGGCAAGATAAAACGCTCTCAAAATATTTTTGAGTATATCTTCAGAGATTTATGAACTACAGCGATCAAATAAGTTGTATAGCGCAGTGATAGAGCGCACTGACTGTTAATCCAACGACGTCGGTTCTATTTCAACTGTTAAGTATTTTTTATTTCATTTTATTTCACAACTTTGGAATGCCGTCTGCAAAAATTTAAGTATCAGTTCATTTCACGTATGTAAAATTAATATATTCAATTTAATTACAGTTCCTTACATTAAATTAATTAATAATTCGATCAATAATTATCTTTAATGATACAGCACTGACAGTTTGTGATTTCAACTGTTCTTCAGTACCAAAGTTCTCTTGCCTTGACGTCCCCAGACTTTCTTTTTTCTTTGTTCCTTTTCATTCATTCAGAACACGTGGCTCCAGCGGCTGAATTAAATCCCCTCTGCTCTGCCGTTACCCTAGGTTCTTGTTCACCATTTTGTAACGCTCTTTGGGTTGTGAACAGAATCTCGCCCTATGTATATGCTTATTTTCCATGAATATTTACAGTCTAACTGGAAAATGGAAACCCAAAAAGAGTTTTCTATCAATGGAAAGATTGGTGCCAATATCAGAACTCAAACTGTAGATGAAGATTAAAAAAAATCACCAGTGCCCTTCATGGGCTTTTTCAGTTTTTAAAGGAAAAGGTTTGATTACCGACAATCCAGCTTTAGTAGGTCCAGCAGCAATATCTCTGTGTCATGTACCTCAAGAAACACCTATTGAAATTTAAGTAATAATTTGATAGTAAATGATGGACATTCGGCACTGTGCACAGAACCTGGAAAATAATTTCTCTCTCTTTGCTCACACAAACGATTACTACATCCAATCCTATTTTGTTTGCAACGGGTTTCTTCTTCAGGTATAGAAGTGAACGACAACGACTAAATAGCTATTGAATATTCTTCTCTCACTTTGATGTCCTTGATTGGTAACAAAATCATTGTTTCTTAATGATCATCCAGCACGGAAGTATCCATATTTACGATCACGATTCCTAATCCCGGAAAGAAAAATTATGATCAGGTTTCGAGGCAGATATAGAACTAAGTAGCGCTATAAATGCCAAAATCACATTCGTCATCTGTGTAACATGGAAAAGATTTCAGGATGCACAAGGCTGCTATAAATAATCGACGACGAGAATGTCAAAACAGTGGGCCACGACGTAGCGAAGAATAAAAAGGAAGAAAAAGTTACTATATCAACGGGAATGGAACCCAGGATCGGTGATTTCATAGACGCTATGCTAAACCATTGCACTATACAAATTTCTTGATCGATGTTGCTCAGTAAGCGCTGACATCATGCTCTTTTCTATGGTCCATTTAGGCGACATAATCTAGGAAGTTTAAATTGGCATCTACCATCCTGTGACCTCCCCTTCTGAATACAATGGAAGAGCAACACGGCAACGAAAAATTAGTTCAGGAGACACTGAGAATTTTAAATGGTTATGAAAAGTACTCGACCTCTTAGCAACAAATAACACCGAACAAATAGATGACATTATGACGGAAATATGTACTAGTGATCACAAGGTCCTTGACCGAGACTGAATACCACTACACACAAACTCACCAAAAATAAACGCCAAGTATTTCTATTTCAAAACGAAGTTAAAAGTTCACCTGACGCCTTCCTTACTCACACTCCTTTACTTCTGAACTAACTGTGAAAGTGTTGACCAGACGTAGCTTAAATTCAAAGAGGTAATATCAGCAGCAATAGAGAGGTTTCTACCAAATAATTTAATAATAAACGGAACTAATCCCCCATAGTACACAGAATAGGTAGCATGATTGGCTTAGAAGTAGATATTCACAGTGAAGCAAAGCAGCTTAAATCACTTAACGAAGGTATGTACTCTGGTCCAGATTGTACACCAATTAGATTCCTTTCAGAGTATGCTCATATAATAACTCCGTACTTAATAATCATAATAATAATAATGTACACCCATTAGATTCTGGATACCTTTCGGAGTATGCTGATATAATAACTCCGTACTTAATAATCATATATATCTACTCACTCGACGAATGATCCATACCTAAAGACTGCGAAGTTGCACAGGTCACACCAATATTCAAGAAAGGAAGTGGCGTAATCTGCTGAATTATAGTACCATGTCATTAACGCCGACTTGCAGTAGGATTTTGGAATATAGCCTATGTTCGAACATCTTGAGTTACCTCGACAAAAACGACTTATTGACAAATAGTCATCACGGCTTCAGAAAATATTATTCTTGCGGAACATAACTAGCTCTTTGTTCACACGAAGTAAAGAGTGTTATTGAAGGGAGATCTCTGATTGGTTGCAAATTTCTAGAAAGCTTTTGACACAGTTCCTCACAAGCGAGTTCTGATAAAATTACGTGCCTGGGGCTATCGTTTTAGTTTTGCATCCAAATTCGTGATTCCTGTCGGAAAGAACACAATTCGCTGTACTTGACGGTAAGTCATGGAGTAAAAGAAATATCATTTCGGGTATTCCCCAGAAAAACTGTTATAGACCATCTGCTTTGCCTCATAAGTATGAACTGTCCGCCGCCCGTGGTCGTGTGGTAGCGTTCTCGCTTCCCGTGCCCGGGTTCCCGGTTTCGATTCCCGGCGGTGTCAGGGATTTTCTCTGCCTCGTGATGACTGGGTGTTGTGTGTTGTCCTTATGTTAGTTAGGTCTAAGTAGCTCTAAGTTCTAGGGGACTGATGACCATAAATGTTAAGTCCCATAGTACTCAGAGCCATTTGAACCAATAAGTATGAACTGTTTTGGAGACAGTCTAAGCAGCCATCTCAGATTATTTCCAGACGACGCTGTCATTTACTGTCAATTAAAGTCTTTGGAAAATCAAATCCAATTTTAGAACGACTTAGACCAAATATCTGTGTAGTGTGAAAAGCGGCAATTGATAGTAAATAATGAAATGTGTGATGCCATCAATGTGAGTACTGAAAGGAATCCGTTAAATTTCGGTTACATAACAAATAAATGTAAAGGCTGTTAATTCAACCAAATACCGGCAAATTCCAATTACGAATAACCTAAACAGGGACGATCAAATAGACAATATTGCGGGGAAGGCAAACCAAAGACTGCGTTTCACTGGTAGAACACTTACAAGACGCAACAGGTCTGCTAAAGAGACTACCTACACTACGCTCGTAAGATTTTAGTGCTCGTTTTTCCCTTCTCTCTGTTAGAGCGTGGCACGGAATTGCAGGGCAGTCATACAGATGTATGTGCAGACGTAGCTCTTTGCCGTAGCTACGGTAACCACATCACACTAATTTTCCATTTGTACATAAGCACCCACGAATAACCGGATCATTTCCTGTTACTACATTTTGCCGATTGCATATCACAAGATTACTCATTTTTATAGAAGTAGTTTCACAGAAACAAAGGCAATTCTGACAACAAAGTAGAATAAGGCGTAATCATTACATTATTATTTTGTAAAAAGTCATCAGACACCGCAATTCCTTTATAGCGAAGTATTCAGGAAACTTCCAGGAACAGCCTCAGAAATTATGACGTTGGATTTCTGATTTATCTTGTACATACGATATGGTCAGTTCATTACCCTGCGATATACGTACAAATAACGAATCATAATATGTTTTAGAGAAGTTAAGTAAACAACATGTTGGCCATTTGACTTAGCAGTTATTTATTAGCATGTAGTTCCTTCCTTATGCTTCTTGAATGTGATAAAATAGTTTCTCTTCGTTCTTCCAGAAAGCAGCTTGCTTAACCTACTTGCTTTATTGGATTTGTGTTTGAATATCTTTTTCCGCTTCACATTCAAAAGACATTCATAAATATAAGACTTATATGTATTCTCCTTACCTTTTTACAGGCGAGCGATAGTTTTTCTATTTTTATTTCCTATTTATTGATTTTATTCCATTGTACATTTGTTACAGAGCTGCATTTCAATCCATGTATTCGTTATAATGGAGGAATCAAGGAACAGTTTCTTTTAAAAATTAAGAAGTATCTTTCTCTTATTTTGTTTTAGGCTTACGTTGATTTGTGTAATGCTTAACAGGTGTGCTATTTATAAATGCCATGAAAGCCAGTTATTAATTGGTTATTGTGTGATGACTCAGACTAGATACAATGTACGTGTAGCTTTCCGTACCTCTTATTGTTACGATGTTTCTTATAAGCTCTTCTACATTGTTCCTCTTGTACGCTGATCTTATGCTAGCGATGTGGAAATTCATCGTAAGAAAATTTGTAACGCTACAGTTTGGGAAAAAATTGGGTGTTCAAGCTTTATGTGGAATACTTAAAGTATCAATAGTAAATTACGATATTTAAGTTCTTATTTCTGGCTCAGACGTCTGGAAGGTCCGCGTGCCAAAGTGCGCTTAGCAACAAAGAGCATGAAAGGAAAAACTGTGGCTGTGGCTTGAAGAAACAAGAAACGAACAACACGAGTGTGTTTTCAAATTATAAGTACGTTCTTTTTTTTTTTCGGGAGAACAAGGATGAAATGTTACAATGCCCTTCTTTCAATGTATGTAAAACCGATTGTATTTGTGCAGGGCTCTTTTTTTCTGAATATTTCTTCTAAAGATTGCCAAATACATAAATTTTATAAATATTAATATTCGTCAATTGAACTTCTCCATATCCCTGACAAAACTTAACAGTGGCGCTCATAATCAGATTTGCAATAGTTGAAAATATGGTGACTTGCCGTATTTTCGAAACTGGTAAAAGATTTAAATAGATTACAAAGAATTTAATGTTCAGAAAACATTCTTGTGCTTTGATTCAGAGCAATATCTGAGTGTCCGAATGATGACACTTTTTGTCACCGAAACAGTAGTGTCGGATTATGCCTGAAGTTAATTCGAGGAAAAACAAAGTGTACATCAGGATGCTTAGAAGATTTGATTGTAGATACTTTCAGAGGCGAGCGTGTTACCTTAACCGCTTCGCCACGTGTTATTTCTTTCTTTTTTCTCTTCTATTTCGGTGTGATTATGTGTCCTCTTTTTACTAAACAATCACACACGTTTCAGCTAGTTATGTAGATGGCACAGGTATTTTGTTCGCTGGTACACGTGTGTAAGATATATGCGCGTATAAGGTTGTTGTAGTTACGAAATGGGCGTAATTTCATAGATGAATCGAGTTCACTGCTCTCCTGCCTCTGCAACATTTTCTTAATTTAATCTATGAGACTACAACAGACGTACTCGTGTAGTCATTAAAATGTTGGACTGTGAATTCCAAATTAAAGTGACATAATTATTACCAAATTACATAATTTTACTTAGATCATTAAGGAAAAATAGTAAAACTGCAGCAGTATATCTTGCACACGTCTTGCCTATTTTTGAGACATCAGGAGAGACTCAGATCAGGCGATAAAACCCAAATACCTTTCACGTATAAAGTTTTCTAACGTTTCCAGTCATTTCAGTGAATTACGGTTATCAATAATTCACTTTGGTTCACCTACAGTGCTGAAGATTACATTGTACTTTTTCATTCTATATTCGAAGTTACAATGTTCATAACATAATTTAGTGTAATCAAAGCGTCGTGTAAAACTTGTAGAGGCATTTTCTAGTAGATTGGATAGGAACTGAACTTAGGTATTCAGACTTTGCTGGGTAAAAATGTCTTTTTAAAACGTAAATTGTCTGTTGGCAGAAAAATACGTGTAAAATAATTAAGAAAGGAGTGGGCAAAGGAATTTATACAGGGTGCGTGTAATACGGCAGTGAATCAGGGACTCTTAAAAAGATAAAATAGAAAATATTTAGAGGGCTTCAAAATTTTCATTGTGGAAACAAATATTTGAAGTCACTGGAATTACAGTATGTTTTAACTAAAATTGCTTCAAAGTTAGGCAATGAAACAAGACTAGTAGAAACGGTAGCAGTGACTCAGAAATCTTGAGACACATACTACGAAGAAAGTGCCTGCAACAATGAGTCATCCAACATAAGACAGCAGGAAAGAAAGGGAGAGGAAAGACTTGGAATGATGCGATAGATTGACTAAGTTTCATTATATTAAGGTAGAGAATTGCGGCGGAGCAAAGGAAGTAATTGTCGCAGCAAAGACGTATAACATTTACTTGAGTTGGGTCGTTCTACCTCTTGAACCTATTATAATGTGACAATTTCACGTAGCGTAACTCGTTCCCGTCATTGGATAGTCCCACATTAACCTATGTTGAACGCTGCAGCTTGTTTATACTGAGACGTTCTTTCGTCATTGTCATCGTGCCGTGAAGTGTGCTTTCCTTTCGCAGAGACTTCCGGGGTGCACGCCCGAGCAGTCGGGAGCAGCTGAGACGTTTATGCCGGCAGACAGCAGCTGTCGCTAGCAGTTGAGGCGCCGACGTGCATCCAGTGTATCGACGCGTGATGTGGCAGTGACGTGGGCATCCGCTGTGCCTTCACGGCGCAGATGCCGCCGTGTCTCCTCCGCTTCCGCAGAGGAGTGAAATCTAAAAAAAATGGATGCGTCAAGCTCCGGAAGTCAGAAGTGCGCCATCAATTCCCTGCCATACCAAAAAAAATAAAAAATTCCCGTGCACAAGGAAGCGAAATTTGGTGCGTTGAAGACAAGGAGTCAAGACGAAGGCAACCAGTAGCTGCCCCACGAAAAATTCATATATACATGCCTATAGCATTAAAAGTCAAAACATTGTACGATCGAAACAATCGTCTGTGATGACAATAACGTAGTAACAAGTGAGATCTTATTGTTTCGACAAATGTCAACAGTGCCATTAGCCACCAAAAAACGAAGGTGGGAATCAATAGTAGACAAGTCGTGATAACACTACATATACTGATTGTTGTGGACTGACAAGACAGTCAGTCCACAGTGACAGGTAACCGAAAGGCACGCGCTTAAACTCACGCAGGCTGGCGTGAGGTCTGAAACAGGATACGTAATGAATGCTATAAAGAAAAGTAAGTAGCTTCTGTAATACTTAACTTTAATCCACAATTGGTGAACATTGGTCTTGTTGATACAGTATATGCGTCATTAGGTACATAGCAAAGGATAATTGGCGCCTTGCTAGGTCGTAGCAATTGACTTAGCTGAAGGCTATGCTAACTATCGTCTCGGCAATTGAGAGCGTAATTCTCAGTGAACCATGACTAGCAACGTCGGCAGTACAATTGGGGCGAGTGCTAGTAAGTCTCTCTAGACCTGTCGTGTGGTGGCGCTCGGTCTGCAATTACTGACAATGGCGACACGCGGGTCCGACGTATACTAACGGACCGCGGCCGATTTAAAAGCTACCACCTAGCAAGTGTGGTGTCTGGCGGTGACACCACACTGATAAGCGCGAAAAGGACTTATTTACTTACGTACAAGGGTTGCCGCCTGCTGCACGCTATGAAAATATCAAGCCCACACGCGCACGCGCATCATCAACGCTTCAAATCCGAGCGTCTAAAATCAAACACACCACGAAACAAATGAACGCCCCACAGCTATAACAAAATGTAATGATTTCAGAAATTCTGAGCTTGGTGAAAAAATTGTATTTGTAACGGAAACAGCGACAGAAATAAGCTTGGTACCGCGACACTAACAAGCAATAAAAATACCACAACATAAAAGTATAGCGACTGCCTTTCGGAAATGAACATTTTTGAACATATATTGTGTTCCAACGTTATCAGTTACCTCAAAAGAAACATAGTCAATTTGGGTTTAGAAAACATAGTTCCTCTGCAACACAACTAGCTCTTTATTCACATAAGGTGCTGAGTACTATTGACAAGGGATTTCAGATCGACTCCGTATTCCTGGATTTCCGGAAGGCTTTTGACTCTGTAACTCATAAGAGGCTTGTAGTAAAATTGCGTGATTGTGGAATATCGTCTCAGTTATGTGACTGGATTTGTGATTTCATCTCAGAGAGATCACAGTTCGTAGTAAGTGACGGAAAGTCATCGAGTAAAACAGAAGCGATTTCAGGCGTTCCCCAAGGTAGTCTTATAGGCCCTTTGCTATTCCTGATCTATATAAATGATTTGGGAGACAATCTGAGCAGCCGTCTTCGGTTGTTTGCAGATGACGCTGTCGTTTATCGACTAATAAACTCATCAGAAGCTGAAAACAAACTGCAAAACGATATAGAAGAAATATCTGAATGGTGTGAAAAGTGTCAGTTGACCCCAAATAACGAAAAGTGTGAGGTCATCCACATGAGTACTAAAAGGAACTCGTTAAACTTCGGTTACACGATAAATCAGTCTAATCTAAAAGCCGTAAATTCAACTAAATACGTAGGTATTACAATTATGAACAACTTAAATTGGAAAGAACACAAAGAAAATGTTGTGGGGAAGGCTACCCAAAGTCTGCGTTTTGTTGGCAGGACACTTAGAAAATGTAAGAGACCTACTCAGGAGACTGCCTAAACTACTCTTGTCCGTCCTCTTTTAGCATACTGCTGCGCGGTGTGGGATCCTTACCAGGTAGGACTGACGGAGTACATCGAAAAAGTTCAAAGAAAGTCAGCACGTTTTCTATTATCGCGAAATATGCCAGAGAGTGTCACAGAAACGATACGGGATTTCGGCTGGAAATCATTAAAAGAAAGACGTATTTCGTTGCGACGGAATCTTCTCAAGAAATTTCAATGACGAACTTTCTCCTTCGAATGCGAAAATATTTTGTTGACACCGACCTCCATAGTGCGGAACGATCACCACGATAAAATAAGAGAAATCAGAGCTCGTACCGAAAGATATAGGTGTTCATTCTTTCCGCCCGCTACACGAGATTGGAATAATAGAGAACTGTAAAGGTGGTTCGATGAACCCTCTGCCAGGCACTTAAATGTGATTTGCAGAGTATCCATGTAGATGTAGATGTAGAACATTAAACAGAAAAACAAAATCGTTTTGTTAGTTGCAGACTGTGTTATAGATTTAAAGCTACCAGCATAAACAACCTATACCTTCATGTGAGGTATGAAACAAATGTGTACATCCACTTTAATTACAAATTTACAGTAAAACTTAAAACTAAAATCTTGACACATTTTGTATATGAACGACACCGACTGCCTCAAATCAGTGATACGTGTCTCAACCTTGTGGTATAGGGGAATAAATATAAAACATTTGACAACAATCACTGCTTACCAAATTTAAATATTTTGTGCTGAGGGTTCATACAGCATACTCAAGAGGTTTACATGGAACAACAATTTTGCAGAAGGAACATAAACAAATAAAGCCACTGAAGATAGCACAAAAGTGTTGAAACATATCTGGATAAAAACAAAGGTGTAAAACTGTGCCTTTCACGCTCCGGAATTCATCTCCAAATAAGCTTCCACTGTTGCAATAAATTTCATCTTCCTGTACACCAATATTTCAACGGTTTATCAGTCAATAGGTTCGATTGAAGAGTTATGAGATTAAGTTACTTGAGTTCGCTCTTTGTCGAGGCAAGGGATAAAAACAATTGTTTGAGCCTACCTACAGTGTCGGAACAACAAACGTTATCTGCACTCTTTTTCAATAAATGATAGCGTATTGCACGAAGCACTGAAGATTGTAAGTTTCCTGAAAGAAATGTGATTGTGATGGTGAAATGTTTATTGATTCTTCAGTTACTCTTCCTGAGTCTTAGAACGAGAAATGTGCTATTTATGACACGAGCTTAAGTCGCCATCCCAAACAAAGTGTTGAACGCGAGGTTAAGAACAAACGAAAATGTAGTGTAGCTACGATTTGTTGTACTTTGACTGCGATCGGGCTGTGGGCTGCGGCTTTTTGCAAGTTGTGTGAAACTCATTTAAAAAATGATAGTATCGAACTCTACAAAAAACCACCGGGCGTGATCATTACTCTACCTTTCATGAAGTTTAGAAAAGCTCCTTGAAGCACGAGAAAAGTAGAAAAACACGGCAAGTTACAAAAACCGCAAAAGCCTTTGCACTCGAATCCTTTGTATTACAGGAATTAAAGCGTCCAATGCAAGCGGGAACAATTAAACTAAACGAAACTGGAAAACTATTAAATCGCCTAGCAGAGTCTTCTCTGATTCGAAACGGGTTTTTCCCTAGCGAGAAAGAAATCCCACACACAACAGAACGTGTACCATTAATTCGTAAGATAGTACTAAAAGGTGACATTAATCTTGAAAATTAGGTTTAATTTGATGTACATTTAATTCGTAAGATAGTACTAAAAGGTGACATTAATCCTGAAAATTAGGTTTAATTTAATGGACCTTTAATTCGTAAGATAGTACTAAAAGGTGTCACTGATTTTGAAAATTAGGTTTAATTTAAGAGTGAAATACCCTTGTATAGCAACTATACAGCTTCAGTACCATTATTAATATACATAGGTGATGTCCTAAACATGATAAAATCTTTTTCTTAATGACGAACAAATCTGCAAGTGTTTCTTACCTAAATGAACCGTCTTCGTTATTTCGTTGTGTTGCGCCGATTCTGTATTTTTACGGGAAGGAAATGTTCAAGGGAACTACAGCTGAAGCATAAACAGCAGTTGAAAGTGAACTAAAGAAACGAACATATTCTTATGACAAATTAGTAACGTGCTCTTTCCATGTTGCTGTTAATTTTAGTGGTTGGGTTGCTGAGGTCCGCGCTCCGTTATTGCAGACAAGGGTGCTGCACATTCACTGGAAAGAACATTTTTTGACAATTGCTGCACCAAGTATAGGAATAAACGCACTATATTAAAAGCGCATGGACTTACAAAGTGTTTCGTGCTTCTGTTAAACGAGAAAATGTATTGCATGAAATTCAGTGTGGTTTAGAACAATTAGGTTTAAAAATACCACAAGCTGTTGACATTCCCTGGTTGAGTAGCTACCACATAGTTCATACTACACTGGAGAACCGACGAAACTGACATAGGCATGCGTATTCAAATACAGAGGTATGTAAAAAGTAGAATACGGCGCTGTGGTTGGTAACGCCTATGTAAGACAACAAGTGTCTGGCGCAGTTGTTAGATCGGTTAATGCGCTGCTACAGGCAGGTTAACAAGATTTAAGTGATTTTGGACGTGGTGTTATAGTCGGCCCACGATCGGTGGGGCACAGCATCTCCGAGGTAGCAATGAAGTGGTGTTTTCCCGAAAGACCATTTCACGACCGTATCCTGAATGTGAGGAATCCGGTAAATCATCAAATCTCTGACACCGCTGCGGTCGGGAAAAGATGCTGCAAGAACGGCAAGAACGACGACTGAAGAGAATCGTTCAACGTGACAGAAGTGCAACCAATCCGCAAATTTTTCCAGATTTCAATGCTGGGCCATAAACACGTGTCAGCGGGCGTCTGCGTGCTCGTGGAGGCCTACGGGATATTTGGCAGGTGTACTAGTTTCTTTGTCTCTTCAGTGTATATTCCTGTGCTATTGCACTACGATGGCTTGTGAATTTACACACAAGGACGGTGAAGAATCAGCAAATTTTGAAGAGAAATCTTCTTAAAAAGGATGAGTTACAATTTCATTGTAGACTTAGTGATTTTGCTTCTGCTAAACGAGAAAATGTATTGCATGAAATTCGGTGTGGTTTAGAATAATTTCGTTAAAAAATACGACAATGCTGCCTCTGAAATAAGCAAAGTTTTCTAAAAACAACTACCCAAATTTCAAGACTACCTTTACTTGTTAATGGAACTGTGGAATGTTAACGACACACTGATTGTCTATGTGACTGCAATGAACATATTGTGGAAAATGAAACACTAAATGAAATTAAAAAGCTACAAGTCGGCGCAAAAGAAGTTGAAAATGCGCTATTCACGAAGTGCAAGAAACTACGAAAAAATGCAAGAAAATATCTGAAAAGTATTATTAATGAAACTGAGGAACGGTTCAGTGACAAGGCTGTGAAACTGAGGGCATATTTTGAAAGTTATAAAGTGTTTCAAGAATTCAGTGATAATGATTGTGAAGAAGTGTGCTGGATGGTAGGACTTTAAAATGTGGATTCCGCTTTCTGTTCCTTCCAGTTTGTGCTGTTCCTGTTCTTGTATTTTGCTTGTTTGTGTGTTATTTTTTCCCTGTGTTGGTGAAAGCTGGGTGTATCTTCTTTTTCGTTTCTTGGTTTTGTTTTTCAACTTTCTTACTATATTATCTTCGTATACATGGTTTGTGACTGTTCGTATAATGGTATTAATTTCTTCTTTGTAATTGTGTGCTTTTGAGAACTGGGGTGTTATGATGTCTCATTTATAACTGTCTGTTGTTGTCAATTTTTGATATAAGTCAAATGCGTTTTGGTTGTTTCGTATCTTTATAGTAATGTCCAAGTAATTTAAATGCTTATTTTTCTCTTCCTCTGTTGTAAAATGTATCTTATCATGAACAGAATTTATGTGTGTGTGTAACTGCTCAATTTTATTACTTGGTTGATCTATCAGGCACATGATATCACCAACGTATCTAATCCGGTATAGGATGTTGTACCTATTTGGCACTATTCTGCTAAATATAAACTGTTCTGCATGCCATGGCCCTAGGTTATAAGAGCGAAGCGCGTCTGGTATAATTCTCTTTAATTAATGTGCATTAAGCTCAAAATGTATATCCAATAGTAACTGATTTTAGTAGTTGGCGAGCACGATAGCCATGCAAACAAACGTATTAATTACTGTAAAGATTATGATGTTCCATAAACAGATGGGGGGAAAGGCAGCCTTGTCTACGTGGCATCAAGAAACTCTGGATTTCGACAGGTACGAACATTTGCTGGAAAAAATAAGGAATCAGTTTGAGAAGAGAGTCACAGATTGTAAATATCAAGGGCCTTCTATGAAAGCGTAGCAAAATACATTCCAGTTGTTTGAACTTAAAACCAATAAAAGCCTACTATTTATGCATTCAGGAAGGATTGGTAGAACTTTATAAATAAATACACGAAAACCATTCAGTAAGTCATCAAATCCATGGATTTGGATGCACATATGTATCTGCGAGTGGTTTTTTTCACGAATGAAAAATCTAAAATCTTCCTTAACAGACGCCCATTTGAGCGGGATTCTGAAACGTTTGACATCGGACATACCTCCAAAAATCGGTGTACTGTACAAGTAGAAAGATGTTATTTGTCTCATTAACTTTTTTTTCATTTCATTTGTCTTTGAAACATTTTATATCAGCGCGCTGCAGAGTGAAAATTTCATTCTCATTTTTTTTGTGTTTCATTTTAAGTTTGTAACATTCTAGCGTAAGCACTTCTTGCCTGCCTACACATAAAAATTGTGTTTTATTCCCATTGGTTTAATTTCCTTTAAAAAATCTTATCCACATGGCGCACCACAACGATAAAAGTTTAAAATTTGGCCTACTTCGAAATTTAGTTTGACACACGAATTCACCTAAAAATTTCATACGTTTAAAAAGACGGTCAAAGGGAAACGTAGTTTGTCACAGAAACAAACAGAAGCAGGAAATAAGCACGTTACTAGTGACATTATTCAACATGCGGTTCTAGACCACAATCACAACGTCTATTGGTGCGTCGTGGCGGTGACGTACTATAACGTCATGAAACAAATCTTGTCGAGGAACCTAATTTTCAGCCGGTGGACGGCAAAACATAGCCAAATTTGAATTAGAGGTCAGACAAGTCACACTTTTGTCGAGTCATTTGTCTTAGCTCCAGCGATATTCCCCGCACGACGATAAATCTTCAAACTCTATTACAACAAATCGAACTTTGGTTAGTTCTTCAACGAAATATATTGGCAATCCAAAAGTTTGCAAATGAAGGCGTTGCTGCAGTATGCAGGGAGTTTCAGAAAGAGTGTGAAAAAATGTAACAGGACAAAGAGAATGCTCCACTGAACAATTTGAGGTTGGGAGCCTGGGGTCGGAGAAACGAGCTTAAGGAGATATGGAAGTAAACTTGTCTACCGCTTTGTCCAGCATTACTTGTTTTCCAGCTTATTGGCAACTAATATGCGTACAGGTTTACGCGTACTGTGCTTTTTTTTCGACACGTACATCCTTTATATTCTGCAAGAAAACAAGGAGGACGGGCGTGATTACTAGGAAATCTACCTGGCCGTCTGAATGCCCACCTGTACTTCAGGTTCGTGCATACAATTTTGTCTGAATTGTTTAAGCACGTAGTCTTGGCTGCTCGTGAGAGGATGTGGATACAATACGACAGCGCACCGCCTCGCTTCAGTGTGGAAGTCGGCAGCCACCTCTGAGACCTGGTACTTAGGGACATCAGGATTCGGTGTGGAAGTGGCCATAATAAGTTACCGTTGGTTGCTCAGTTTTTTTTAAATCACGTACACTTCATTAGGAAACAACTGCAAATGAAGTGGACGATAAAGAACGATTATAAAATCTGACTGTTAAGACACAATATCAGATTTAAAAAATCTGAACCAAGTTACACTGGCGGCTGAAGGCCTTATTGACCAGAAATTTAAATTATTTGTCGGCTGAAGGCCCCAATAGTAGTAACTCAAAAAACAATTTGACGGCTGAAGGCCTGGATAGCAAATTCTCATGAACCAGTTAAACTTTTCTAAGAGATACTAAAATATTTTGTAAAAAACACAATCATCAAAATTTCACTATTGGGAGACAATATCCAGTTAAAAATTCTTAAGACCAGTTACATTCATAGCTGAAGGCTTGTTGTCAAGAGAATGAAATTATTTGTCAGCTGAAGGTCCCAGTAGTAATTACTCAAAAAACATTTTGACGCCTGAAGGACTGGATTAAAAATTTTTTAGAACCAATTAAACTTCTTTGAGAGATATTTAAAGAACAATCATCAGTCATTCAGTGTTAAGATATTCTGTCCAATTAAAATTTCTGCAGGCAAGTTACACTGACGGCTGAAGGCCTTATTAACTGGAAATTCAAACTCTTTATAAGCTGAAGGCCCAAACGGTAATATTTCAAAATTAAAATTTTATTTTTAAGAAAAATCATCACAATCTGACCAAATCAAGGGAGAAGTGTGGCTCAGACAGTGCTTCAAGGATCGACCTGTGACAGTCTCTCAACTCCATAAATGATGAGACAGGCAGCCAGGAGTTGTATTCTCTTAACTGGATGGTAACTCAAACTAGTGACAGTTTAAACGCAGACCAACACTCTTGCAAAATCTAATTAACGTCTGATAACCAATACAACGATGGAATAACCCAGGCAAGGCGGAACCAATGGACACCACTGATTCATCAGAATCCGGTGTTTAGAACATCCAGAAGCAGGAGGACCACTACGACCAAAGTAGTTCAAAAGAAACAGAATATCTGAGCCAAAATAAAGGAGGCTGTCGAACTACGTGCCTTAGCGGACAGCAGCGGCAAGGCGCGGAAAGGTACACTGCTGCGAAAATACGCTAACCTCCAGGGCAGGTAAATTGGGTGTTAGCGGCCACTAGGCAGAAAAATACCGCTGGTTGAACTTCACCAATAATAACACAAGGATTTCAGTGATTAATGATATGAAGTAGAGTACAGCTAATTAATTTCGCGAACTCCAAACACTCCACTCATTGCTCTTCGTCTCAGCGACTCTGCGAGTAGCAACCCACGAACAAACAGCGTGATCTCAAAATAGTGGACCTTTCACTACTGGGTGAATGTTCGCTCAACTCAAAAGTCGTGGGTCTGGTGGTCAACGAGGTTGTGGCCCTCGCAATTACAGCCCCTCGATTAAGCAGTGCCCGTGTGCCACCAGTGGTCCCGGCATGTCCGAGCTCTGCCTGACCTCGATGCTGCTCCATCCCAACCGAATTACCTGACACACTCCCCACCCGGGAAACGCTTGCCGTCCCTCCGAAGGTGGTACCACCATACTAGATATCGACAACCACTGCTGCTGCTACTCACAGTCAGACGATGCTAGCAAACCTAGTGGCGCCAGTAAACACAAGAAGAAAACGAGACGCCTGTATCCCTATTACACAATGCCAACCTACCAATGGCACAAACGCGAGCCACAACACGGCAGAATCTAAGTCTTTATTTCCTGGTCGCTGCATTGGAACGTGAGGTCCTATTCCGTGGCCTCAGAGGTCGCCTGACCTGTATACCCTTGTTTAATTCCTAGTGGGATACTTAAAGTCACTTGTGTATGAGACTCAGTGGATACAGAGATGGGATCAGTTGCCAGAATTGTAGCTGCCTGTGATGTGATTCGAAACACACCAGGGATATTTTTCAGGGTGTGTAGAACCTTGTTCGCCGGTGTCATGCTTGCATTGAGGTTGATGGCCGTCAGTTTCAGCACATTTTGGAAAATACAGTACAAATGATGCGTTCATTGTGTCAGTGATGGCATTTGCGGTTTACTGTAACTAACGCAAATAAAAAAGTACCCAGTAATGTGAATTTATTCCTATTATCTCTTTAAGCTGGATTCTCCGACCACAGGCTCCCTGTATCACATTGTTCAGTGAAGCATCCTCTATGTCCCTTTAATTTTTGCAAGTTTTTACGGAAACACCATGTATGTCTAACGTAGCACCACTCTGATGCGGGTACATAAGCACCAACAATTGGGAAAGGGATTAGTGTGGGATTCGTGTCTTCCCGACGTGCGTTCGGTATATGCGGAAACGTGAAATATGTCGACGTTATTCCCAAACAGGACTAACGTGCTGTTAGTCTTTTCTTGGATACCGATAGACAAACAACAGTAGACATCCATCAGAGAATGTAGAATACGTACGGGACAACATATGTATAGAAAACCACCGTTGTGGAATCCTGCGCCAACTTACGTGCCGGTCGTGCTTCGACGCGAGACGCGAATAGATCAGGGACATTTCGAAATTTTTCTGTCTTATTCCAGCTGTTAGGAAATAGGTTTAGTATAAAGAAAAGCCAGATCAAATAATATTATGCGAATTTTATTAATTTCTATTCAAAAAGGGACTTGAGAGTCCCGTCAGGTCACAACGCTACCGACAGTAAGAAACATTATTTCATGAAAAATGATACTCATAGAAACAGTTTTTTCCTTAATTGACACAAAAATATTTTACAACGAGAACATTTAGAATAAGGCTTAGATTCTATATTATGAATAGTACAGTTATCACATCTACCGCGATTTGCAACAAAATTTGGCCAATGAGCTTTTGAGATTTTGGGTTCGAATACAACAACAACAACAACAGTAACAACTTTAACGAGAACTTCGTAACGCTCTTCTTCAGTTATAGGCTGAATCCGTTTCCCTTTTTGCACAATGTATAGACTACTGCGAAAATTAATAGTTTCAATCACTTTGCTCGACAAAACAGTCAAAAATACATCTATTGCCGAATCCTTTTGGGAAAATTATAGCTCGACCACACCATTTTGGAGCTTAAATTTAGGATAATCTGTTAATTTTAGATCGCGATTCACAATTTCGGCACTTCTTTTACTTTAGCACAGGGAGAGTCTGTATTGTCTTTGCGACTAGCAACTTGCTTTTTGTTGCGCTTGTACATTGCTGATTTCTTCTTCGTCATCTGTCAGGTTATTTTCAAAATCACTACTGTCTTCAAATTTATTTCTTCAGCCTCTTGAGAACAAGTGGAAATATTTTCGTATCGACTAGTGGAGAGTGTGACATAATTTTTTGTTTTTCGAATTTGTACATTGTTGAGGTCGAACTTTTCTAAAACTTGTTCTGTATCAGAATCACTACTTTCCTCATCAGGCGTATGAATGTCAGACGGAAAATCCTCCAAGAGTAACTCCAGTGTCTCTTCATGTTTAAACTTTCTCGCCATAGCCTGTCAAGTAAAAACACCTATCTATAGGCCTGACCGGACCAAATTATATTTACATATTTATTCTAAGGATTTATAATATATTCCGCTTCTATCCAATTATTGGCATAAATTGACTTACCGCGTAATAGGAAAAAATTTATGAAGATCGGATTCTCACACGAAATGTACAGAATAAAAACTGAAGGATCACCCTGCAACTGCATACAACCAAATACCGCGTGGACTGCGAGCGCTGAAATTCAGATTGCTTTGGCGTCACAGACAAATAAGTATATTTGGCTTGCTACATTTTTTCGGCAATATAAATGACGAAGAATATTTTACACTCATTTTTATAAAGAGAGACTTTGAAGTCCCATCACATCACAATGGGACAACAACTGGGAGGCACTTGACCACCGGCACAGCAGTCCTGATCTCTTCCAATACCACTATCATGTCTTCCATCCCTTAAAAATGAGCTTGAAGGCTTGACGATTTCCGCCGAACGTGCAGCATTCAGATATAGAATTCTTCGCGTAGCAGGAAACGGTGGTTACCAAGCGAGTCTCTTCAACCAGTTGCTTAGGTGGGATGATTATCTTGGTGCTCACGACATTTTCCCTGACTGGCATATCGATTCATAGCAGTACGGCCAACGAGCGGAAAAGTTCGTGTCTTTTTTATTGCTCATTATAGCATAAAATTTGTTGTTTCTTTATCTTATATGTTTAACATGATCTGATAGGGGCCATCATCCATCTGATATATCGGACGCAGGTTTCACACATACTGCACCTTTTTTACATCATACTTTCCTAAGTAGTAACAATTTTAATATGACAAATAGTATTAAATGATTTGAGTGTAAGAAGTGGTAATGTGAGTAAGTAATATTGACTGTGTCCTAATACAGTTAATACTAAATAAGTAATTGTGCTACTGTTGTTGCTCCATTAATAGTGGTAATAGTAATAACAATGACAATAATAGCAATAAATTTAAGGAAACTGTACTAGCTGAGAACACTGGGAAAGGAGGAAGATCTGGTTGTAAGGAAGGATGTACAAGGGTTACGAAGACGTACAGGACCAATGATGGGAATCCTTGTTATTGCTTTGGTGGATATCAAGTGCTCGGATTAAATGGTTCAAATGGCTCTTAGCACTATGGGACTTAACATCTTAGGTCATCAGTCAACGAGAACTTAGAACTAGTTAACCTAACTAACCTATGGGCCTCACAGACATCCATGCCCGAGGCAGAATTCGAACCTGTGACCGTAGCGGTCGTGCCGTTCCCGAATGAAGCGCCTAGAACTGTTCGGCCACAGTGGCCGGCTGCTCGGAATAAAAAGGGTATAAGACAAGGAAGTAATCTCTCGCCCCTACTGTTCAGTCTGTACATCGAAGAAGCGATGATGGAAATAAAACAAAGATTCATGCATTTAATTAAAGTTGCAGGTGAAAGGATATTAATAATACGATTAACTGGTGACATTGCTATCCTGACCGAAGGCGAAAAAGTTTTACGTGCTCTGCTGAATGGAATCAACAGTCTAATTAGTACAGAATAAGGGCTGAGAATAAATCGAAGGAAGATGAAAGTAATGACACGTAGTAGAAAAGAGAAGAGCGAGGAACTTAACATCAGGATTAATGGTCACGAAGTAGATGACGTCAGGGAATACTACTTCCTACGCAGCAATATATACATTGACGGGTGGAACAAGGTCACCATCAAAAGGAGGCCAGCACTGGAAAAAAGGTCATTCCTGGCCAAGAGAAGTCTACTAGTATCAAACATAGGTCTTAATTTGGGGAAGAAATTTCTGAGAATGTACGTTTGAAGAACAGCGTTGTATGGTAGTGAAACATGGACTGTGGAAGAACCGGAGCAGAAGAGAATCGAAGCATTTGAGATGTGGTGCTACAGACGAATATTGAAAATTAGGTGGACTGATAAGGTAAGGGTGAGGAGGTTCGTCGCAAAGTCGGAGAGTAAAGGAATATGTGGAAAACACTGACAAGGAGAAGGGACAACATGATATGACACATGTTAAGACGTCACGGAACGACATCCACGGTACTAGAGGGAGCTTTAGAGCGCAAAAACCGTAAAGAAAGACAGAGATTGGAATGCAGCCAGAAAATAATTTAAGACATAGGTTACAGGTGCTACTTTGAAATATAAAGGTTCGCACAACAGAGGAATTCGCGGCGGGCCGCATCAAACGAATCAGAAGACTGATGATTCAAAATGAAAACAAGTCATTAGCAGTCTTCTGAAGCTGGAGACCTTATTTATTTCTCTAACACAAGCGCCAGATTATTCAAGAGTCGGATTCCCGCTACTCAGAAGGGCGTCGAGAAAGTAGCTGAACGATGATGTGGGGCTGCTCTAATGGGAACGAGTGATTCTTCCATGTTGCTCAGAAAAGGGTGTTAATATCAAGGAGAGGTATGAACGATAGTGTTCGATGATAAGACAGTAGAGAAAGGTGCGAAATCTCTGCGCTTATTTGCACGCAGCCTGGAGAGTTGTGCATATGATAGTGAAACATGATCAAAGAGAAGAACATCACAGATATGACGAACACATGCCTTCATATCCAGTTTCAAGCTCCGTGAGGATCCGCGGAAAACGCCTTGCAGAATAACATTGTTGTAAACAACAAGTGAAAATAGAATTGTTTCTAAAAGCATTTTTTTCAGCTTAAGCTGGAATAGCTTCTTATTTTTTTATTGGGCATTTAGAGATACTGATGCCTTCTTGTTCATTGCAGTTAGGTGAATAGTCCAATTTAGATATTCATTTGCAATTACTCCTAGACTCGTTGTTGGAGCAATTGATATTTGTCCCATTTATGGTTAAAGAGGGTAGGAATTCAGTCTAATGAGCGTAAAATAATCAACAAGTACCGTCTGATTTTGGATGGGTTGAGACTTAACCGTACATGCTGCCCTCACTTTGATGGCGCACAGAGGTCGGTGCTGAGGTTCCCGAAAGCTGTATTCAGGTGTACCGGTTTTGCACTTAGGTGTAAGTGGAGATCATCGGCGTACATGTGCATTTGCAGTAGCACGAAACATAACATGTTGTTTACATACAGTATTATGTAAAGGGCATAGAAGGTAATATCGAACGCTGTTGGATGCCTGATTGTGACACTATGGTGCCGGACATGACGCATTGCTGGAAGGATGTCACATATGAGGGAATCGTTTGCACTGCATTTGGCGAGAAATTTAGGCTGCCAGGTTTGGCAAGTAAAATGTAGAAATAGACTGTATCTAAGTCTTTGCATAAGTCTAAGATCCACCTTACAGTTGTCTCTTGTACATCAATGGCAACCTTCATGTCGTCTACCACCTTCATTAAAGGTAGGTGTTGTCCTGGAATGTTTACAGAAACTTCGTTGGTGTTCTTTTAGCAGGCTCTTTGCAGTTAAATAGTTCATTAGCTGGACGTGGACTGCATGTATTGGACAGTGCGGGAAGAATGGAAATACGTCGGTAATCAGAGGATGCTGTCGCAACGTCCTTCTTTGAGAGTGGCTTAAAGCACTTGTGCTTAAAGAGAGGTTGAAGATATCTGCTACAGTGAGAAGTAGTGGGTCAATCACATAGACTGTGATGCCATCATGGCCAGTAAATACTGATCTGGTACGCATAATGGCTTTACTGGCAGAATTGCAAGCAATGTCATATACAGAGAATTTTTCGTGGCTACAGTCGTTTAACACCATGGAGTAATCAATGAGTCTGTATTGCTTTTGGTTCAACTGTGGTTCTAGTAAATTTTAAGTACCACTTCAGTTCTTGAAATGGGCCAGTGGGATCAGATGCAGCTTTAACTTTGCCTACACGAAGCCCAGGTAGGTTTTGCCGTAGGAGAGCCGGTCTATTTTTGTAGTCGGTGAATGTATGAGCATGGCTGATATTTTCATTTCTCACAGCTTTACTGACTCTCTTCCGCTTCTGCCGGTAAGCAGCAGCGTTTTCAGCATGGAGCGTAGTTTGTATGCCCGATATGCAGTGTCTCTGAGGTTCTTGAGCTGTTTTAGCTCTTCAGTTAGCCAACGCGTAGGTTTCCTTCTTACGTTTCTGGTGATCGTATTTATCATATAGTTGAACAGTGTGCTAGTGAACCTATGAAGTCTTACGTTTACTTCAGTGAATGAAACTGAAGACGTCCTGCACACCATTTCTAGGGTCGCAGTTGCGAGTTCAGAGAAATTAATGCGTTTGAAAATTCTATACGTGGTCAGTTGCAGTTTCTTTCTGGAACATTCTAATGATTAAATCAGGGGTGGACCTGTGAGGTGCAGATATTTGAGAGGTACAAATTACTCACTTTGGGAATGTCGTTGAATATATTGTTATGAGATTGTAACTATTATTTTTATGGCTGGTAGGAACAAGCTGAAATAGTGATATGCTTGAAGAAGAAAGCATCTGCTTAAATTTCACAGTGGAAGGGACACTGTATAACAAATTTATGTAAGTGTCACTGGCAGCAATTATATGCTTGTAAGTCGATTCTAGACATGAAAGAGCATGTTTCGAAGCAGGAAAACCCGCCTACTTATGAATGTTTTGTAGAAGAGAAATATCAGGCGCCTTCTCTTAAGGGATTTGATTTCCATAAACATATACATTCCACTTCATTATTTACATTGTTGTTGAATCTGTGTAACTCAGCAGATGATAGGTCGGATCGTATTTATACACTCAGTCCATCCGATCTTCGATTACGTCTGTCGTGTCTTAGAAATATGTAACCCTCTAGATCTACCGAACTCGTGGGGATACTTGGTGTGAACCATGGCTCCGGCAGAGTTATTGCATCGATGCCTATTGCCTGAAATATGTGATGGAACTCGTCGAGATAAGCTGGGTGATCCCGGATGCTATGTGTGTGATATGGAGTGTAGTGTACTCGGGTGCAGAGCTCGCAAGGGAGCCTCTACTGGACATTACCGACCCTGGGCTAGCCAGGGTGGGCGAACAATGCATGCCTTTGCCCTGCGTGGTAGGAGAGGACGGGTTCCTGGAAGCGAAGCTGACTGGTATATCCAGGGAGAGGGAAGGATTTGTAGCCACGCCAGCTGGATTTGACAGCGGTCGTCAAACAACCTACTGGTGTCAGGAACAGATGCTGTAAATTGTTCTAACGATAACTGACAACAGTAGAGTGATGATAAATTACTACATAAAAATGAAAGAACGACAGTAAAGTAATCGTCTGAATCAGAGCTTTGACAGAGTAATGAAGTAATACTAAATTAACGACCTTTATTAGTAATGGGAGTATGAAAATGGAACACAAAATTTATAATAAGAACATAAACCCAAGAAAACAAGTGATAATAATGGGCGAGTGTTTCAATAAAATAAAATAAATTGTTTCTTTACAGAACAGAACAGACAAAATAGAGGCAGCAAGGAGTTCTGGCATTCCAGTTCATCTGCCTTGTAGACTGATCTTCTCCCGTTTCTGGTCTTCATCACTATCCTGCCATCGTTTGGCCACACATTCTGTAATCCAAATCTCGGGACCGCTCTGTTGAACACCTTTAGTTCTTTTCAGAGGTGAGATGCACACGTTTTCTCATACCTGACTTCGTGAGAATTTTTTTCGCTCTGAAGATTTCAGTTCTTTTGCTGTCCGACACAAACTTCGCTGTTATGGGTCTAGGTTTTGAAGATCGTGGCATCTTACGCCCTACTCTAAGCATTCTCTCTACGTCATTCAGTGTCACCTGCAGTCCAAGCTTCTCTCAGGCAAGTGAAATGGTGCTTTCTGAATTATTGGTGTGGTCTTCAGTCCAGAGACTGGTTTGATGCTGCTCTCCATGCTACTCTATCATGTGCAAGCTTCTTCATCTCGCAGTAACTAGTTCAACCTACATCCTTCTGAATCTGTTTAGTGTATTCATCTCTTGGTCTCCCTCTGAAATTTTTACCCTCCACGCTGTCCTCCAATACTAAGTTGGTGATACGTTCAAGCCTCAGAATATGCCCTACCAACCGATCCCTTCTTCTAGTCAAATTGTGCCACAAATTTCTCTTCTCCCCAATTCTATTCAATACCTCCTCATTAGTTATGTGATCTACCCATCTAATCTTCAGCATTCTTCTGTAGCACCACATTTCGAAAGCTTCTATTCTCTTCTCGTCTAAACTATTTATTGTTCATGTTTCACTTCCATACATGGCTATGCTCCATACAAATACATTCAAAAACGACTTCCTGACGCTTAAATGTATACTCGATGTTAACAAATTTCTCTTCCTTAGAAACGCTTTGCTTGCCGTTGGCAGTCTACATTTTATAACTTCTCTACTTCGACCATCATCAGTTATTTTGCTCCCCAGACAGCAAAATTCATTTACTACTTTCAGCGTCTCATTTCCTAATCTAATTCCCGAAGCATCACCCGATATATTTCGACTACATTCAATTATCCTCGTTTTGCCTTTGTTGATGTTCATATTATATCCTCCTTTAAAGACACTGTCTATTCCGTTCAGCTGCTCTTCCAGGTCCTTTGGTGTCTCTGACAGAATTACAAAGTCATCGGCAAACCTCAAAATTTTCATTTCTTCTCCATGGATTTTAGTACCTACTCCTATGCCTCAAACGTTTAATTAATGCTAAAAGACATTAAAGTTGCTCCGTATAAATTAATCTACAAAGTAAGGGGAAAAGGTCATAGTTTAATATAAGAATGTTCATATGAAGAATGTTCCAGAGAAATCTTTATACATCGAATCTTTGTAAAAGGTACTCTATAAAGCAAGTTGAAGGCAGTCACCGTAATTTCCTTTGACTATGTAAAAGCAGGAGCTGCGCTACTGTTCGCTCTCTCTCTCGTTTGTATTGATTGCTGTCTCATAATATGTAAGTGACCATTTCGTATCTGCAACTTTTGGTTAAATAATTACGTTAATTTAATGGTAACAGCCGTGTTTGAATCAAGAAACCTACCTTCCTCTTTCATTAATGGTTCAAATGGCTCTGAGCACTATGGGACTTAACTTGTGAGGTCATCAGTCCCCAGGAACTTAGAACTACTTAAACCTAACTACCCTAAGGACATCACACACATCCGTGCGCGAGGCAGGATTCGAGCCTGCGACCGTAGCGGTGACGCGGTTCCAGAATGTAGCGCCTAGAACTGCTCGGCCACCTCGGCCGGCCGTCTTGCGTTAATGCCACATCTCAGTTTATTTTGTTACATTTTAGAACTTTTGCAGACTGCAGCGAACGAGAGTTGCCGCTGAATTGTTTGGTGGCAACAGCCGAACGCTACTAGCGTTCACTCGCCATTTACTTTACCAGACTTTTATTTCAGTCTCCTTGAGTGTTCTCTTACTGATCCTTTCTATCAGTATCCTGGCAATGTAATTACGGAAAGTGCGTAATTTTGAGATCGGTCACTGGTCTCTGACAATGCCATCGGTCAACGCTCTCGTCGGTCTGATGGGATTTTGATGTTGGACGGTGGAATGCAAATCAATTAATAAGCACGTAAAAAATTTATATGCAACTTTTTACCATTTCAGAAACTTTGCCACCGGCAGACGTGATTGAAAGTTCCATAATATTACTTAATAACTGCTTCATAATCAGTAAAAGTCTTTTGGGGGTTTAACTACTTTCAATGGGGAATATTTAAAGAAGATATCATAAATTAACTTCCACAGCTCCCCACGTCCAGAAACATTGTAAAATATAATTTTGGTATTAGTAATATAGTCCAAGGTTGATCACTAATTCGTCTGTAATCTGTTTCTTCTTCTCACGAATCGCGAACAGTCTGAGATTATTGCGTCTCTGATATTGTTCAAGTTCGTCAGATTTCCATGTCAGTTCGGGCACTCGTGCTCTGTCCACAGTTTCTTGTATGTGCTCTGTCCACAGTTCCTTGTATGGACCTGTTCAGAGCACGGACGTCGCTCGTACTGTACTGTACTTCGGCCGTCACTGCTGCAGTCAAAGCGCCCTTAATTGTGACCCCTATAACAGGCTAGAGCGCGCCTTGCGACTGGGCCGCAGCACTCAGCTTTTACGAGCACTGCGACGTCTGGGATGGCGGTCGGTGGCGGCCCCTAGCTACCGGTGTCCGATTCCTCCGGACTGGCCGTGGGCGATGCTGCGCGTTTCTCGACGGTTATCCATCTAAATGCACTTCCAGGTTACAAATTTCAGAATGAAAAAGTATTGTGACACTAGCCGCTGGCCACCCGCTTCTCATAGTACACAAAACAGCCTAACTGATTAACAACACTTCCAATATTCAGATTAACCCGAGAGACAAAGTAGCTTAAGTCACTCACTCGCCGTCATAAAAAAAAATTAATTAATTAATTAAAAAAAAGCTGGTGCACTTGCCTAATATCGTGTAGGGCCCCCACGAATGTGCATAAGAGCCACAACACGATGTGGCATGGACTCGACTACGGTTTGAAGCAGTGCTGGATGTAACTGACGCCATGAATCCTGCAGGGCTGTCCTTAAATCCGCGAAACTACGAGGGGTGCAGATGTCTTATCAAAAACAGGCTGCAAGGCATCCCAAATATGCTCAATAATGTTCATATCTGGGATCTTTGGTGACGGCGGAAATGTTTAAAATCAAAAGAATGTTTCTGGAGTCACTCTGCATCAATTATGGACGTTTTAGGTGTCGCATTGTCTTGCTGGAATTCCCCAAGTCCGTCGGAATGCACGGTAGGTATGAATTGATGCAGGTGATCAGACAGGATGCTTACGTACGTGTCACTTGTCAGACTCTTACCTACACGTATCACGTGCCCCCCTATCACTCAAACTGCACACGCCCGTCACCATCACAGATCCTTCACCAGCTTTAACATTCCCCTGCTGACATGTAGGGTCCATGGATTCATGAGGTTATCTCTATGCCCGTACATATCCATCCTCGATACAATTTGAAACGAAAGGCGTCCGACCAGGCAACATGTGTCCAGTCATCAACAGTCCAAAGTCGGTGTAGACGGGCCCAGGAGAGGCGTAAAGCTTTGTGTCGTGCAGTCATGAAGGGTACACGAGTGGGCCTTCGGCACCGAAAGCCCGTATCGATGATGTTTCGTTGAATGGTTCCTACAATGCCACTTGTTGATAGCCCAGCCTTGAAATCTGCAGCTATTTCCGGAAGAGTTGCACTTATGTCAGGTTGAACGATTCTCTTGAGTCATTGTTAGTCCCGTTCTTGCAGGATCTTTCTCCGGCCGCAGTGATGTCGGAGATTCGATATTTTACCGGATTCCTGATATTCACGGTACTCTCATGAAATGGTCGTAAGGGAAAAATCATCACTTCATCGCTACCTTGGAGATGCTGTGTCCCATCGCTATAACACTACGTTGCAACTCACTTTGTTTTTGTTGATCTCATTTTGTTCGAGATTGTTCGTTCTATTTGTTGCGGGCTTACGTCCCATGACACTCATTCTAATTCATCGTCGTTCTATTAAATCAGTTCTTAATTAGAGAGGGTGACTAATCCTCTGACTGAACACGTTGAGCTACCGTGCCAGCTCTCACTTAATCTTAAAAACGTACCATTGTTGCAGCGGTAACCAATCTCTCAACTGCGCCAGACACTTGTTGTCTTATACAAGAGTTGCTGACAGCAGCGCCGTAGTCGCCTGTTTGCATGTCCCTGTATTTGTATGCTTCGGCACTTCAGTGTGTGTCTCTATAATCAGTAAAAGCAGAACACCTTGAATGACTCTATACCTATTCACATCGGGTACCCAAAAAACTGGAATAACATTGCCGCTGGCAGAGCTTGTGCAGTACGCATTTCTGCCGCTAGGCTTGTCTAGCACAACTCACTGCTAGTTCGGTGCCGCCTGTGTTATGGAGCTGGCTTATTCTGTCCATCTGCAGTGATTTTTTTCCTGGCGCTGTTTTGTTCTTCTTTCGTTTCTTACGATGGTAAGTTGAAGTGAACAACGTGCAGCTGTGAAATTTTTTTTTCTACTCGACAAAAATACTGCTAAAACTTGAAAACAGCCTACCAGGGTGACGCTATGGAAAAATCTCAAGTGTATGAGTAGTTTCCTCCATATAAAATTGGCGACATGTCGATTGCTGACAAACCTTGTTCTGGACGTCATCAACTGCCCGAATCGTCGAAAATGTTGGAGAAATTTGAGAGCTCGTGCCCACAGACTGTCGTCAGACCATTGATCAACTGCCAGAGGTTAGTGCGTTATTTGGAGGTCGGTTTAGCGAATTTTAACGGAAGATTTGAGAATGAAAATGGTTACTGCCAAGTTTGTTCCTCGAGTTATGACTGACAATCAAAAGTAATGTCGGGTTGAAAAATGTTATTCTTTAAAACAACAGCTTGAAACTGATCTAGATTTTCTGTCGAAGGTCATTACTGGTGATGAGTCATGGTGCTATGGTTACGGTCCAGAAACAAAGCAACACTTACGCCAGTGGAAGACATCATCATAATCCCGTCCAAAAAAAGTCAAGTAAAATCCAAAATCAAAATAGTGCTCATTTTCTGTTTTGATGCCAAGGGTGTAGTTCATTCAGAGTTGTTCCCACGGGTCAGACAGTATATCGAACCATTTATTTAGAAGATTGTGCTACAGTGTTCGTCAAAAACGACCCGATTTGTGGCAGTCAGGAGACTGGTTCTACCAACATGACAACGCACCTGCACACACAGCCATCTTTGTTAGACGGGTTTTGGCTAAAAATAAAACGGCTCTGCTGCGCCACGCACCTTACTCGCCTGGCCTGGCTCCATGCGACTTCCTTCCACGCATGAAAAGGGGCATGGAAGGACACCGACTTGACAAGTTAAGAAAAGACGAGAGAGGAGCTGTCAGCTATTTCTAAAGATGACTGCAAGTAACGTTTAGAACTGTGGAAGCATCCGTGAGACAAATGTATAAATTTTTGTAATGGATAGTATTTTGAAGGGGATAAGATTGATTTTTGATCAATTTGGAAATACCTAGCTTTTAAAAAATAGTTCCGTTTTTTTTTCTTTTTCTGGGTACCACTTCGTACATTATTATGTTCTGCAGAAGTGATTAGCATTTGAAACACGTGGACCCACGGGTTCAAAGTCAAGATAGATATCGCGATACAACACCAGCTGCCGGTAATAAATGCTTGCGGCTGTCGTTCTCCCTATTATTTGAAGTTAATGGATCAATGTGACTTGAGCACGAGTGCTGGATGCCTCGCAGTCATACGCGAGAACCGCACCGTCAGATCAGTGTTAAAGAGGGTGCACTGTTGACATGAGAGAATGTGATGCATCAATCCCGGGAACTGCTGCATTTGTGGGACGAAGTATTCACGGAAGGCCATAGAACACGACGAGATGGGTCAGGTCGCACCACTCAACCCCCCCCTCCCGAGAGTGTCAACACCTCATCCGAATGACATTGCAGGTGAGATCTACGTCCTCCTCGGTTCTGTCGCAAAAGTATAACAAACATACTATCAGGGGCGACAGTCCGCCGCCATTTATTACAGCATGGGCTACGTGCGCATCGTCCTCTACTCCGCCTACCTCTGACAAATGTGCAGAAACATGGTAGAAGGCAATGGTGTATGGAACGACGTCACAGGGGACGGGAATGGGATCGGATAGTGTTTTCTGCCGAATCCAGGTTCTGTTTGTTTGACAATGATGGCCGCGTTTTGGTTCGCCGCAGACAGGGTGAGCTTCACCATAGTGACCGCATCCGCGCAAGTAATATCGCGCCAACTCAACGTCTTATGGTGTGGGGTGCTATCACGTACAACCACAAGTCACAGTTGGTGCCACCCCAGGGCACTGTGACCAGTGTCACCTACGTGAATGACATCCTGCCACCCGTAGCCATACTCTTTCTTGCACAACACCTCATACGCACGACCACATGCTGCGGCACGAACACCTGCCTTGTTGGTGCCACAGGATGTCAGTATTTTGCCCTGGCTCGCCAGTTCATCAGACTTGTCACTAATCGAAAAAGTGTAGGGGAAAGTGAAACGACGGGTGCAGCGCTGTAACCCAATACCAACCACCACAGATGAACTTTGGAATCTGGTGAATGCAGCTGTGTGTCTATACCACAGGACGCCATTCGCGCCTCATACACGTCGATGCCATCACGCATGGAACAAGTTATCAGGGCCCAGGGCAGATCCTGTGCATGTTATACTACACGGCACATGCTGAAGCGAGGTGACTGAAGTGCTAACCATTTCTGCAGAGCTTACAAATTTTTCGTGTCCTATGAATATGAACGTCCTATCTCCAGTCGTTCAAGGCGTTCTGTTTTCTTTTCTTTTTATTTTAACGTGAGTGTAATCGAACGGTGTTGTTATGAATGGAACAGTTCACATCTATTGTTTAAATCAAACTAAGGCGTCCAAAGACAAAGGGTCTTTTCTTGAAAAAGAAACGCGTGCCGAAATTAAGTAATCATGTAAAAGCGAACTCCAAAGACTTGATTGCTCACAATAAATCATCTGTACAGTAATACATTCATGTGAATGATTTAATTTATCTTGTGCTATGGCTGTTTCTTGCAGATTCAACCAAAACACTTGGCCGACGATTTAAGGATCAATGTGTTCTACAGATTACATTATGATAGCTCTTTCAGTATTGGAAAAGGCAAATGCTACATATCTTAATGTTAGGATGTTCTGTTGTTTAAGGAAAATAATTCCACCTTCATAGTTAAAAAAATGGTTCAAATGGATATGAGCACTATCGGACTTAACATCTGAGGTCATCAGTCCCCTAGAACTTAGAACTACTTAATCCTGACTAACCTAAGGACATCACACACATCCATGCCCGAGGCAGGATTAGAACCGGCGATTGTAGCGGTCGCGCGGTTCCACACTGTAGCGCCTAGAACCGCTCGGCCACTCTGGCCGGCTTCATAATTAAGATTCATATGTTAGATTCATAGTTAAGTCATCGCAAAAGTTTGAGCCGCTACCACCATCTTGGAGGTACATCACTTACTAAGAACTATTGCTACTGCAGATTATAGCTGAGGCAACGAACGAACTTCTGCCTCTGTATGGTGGGTTTTCTTAATGGGAAGCATTTAATATATGATTATCGAAGCATATTGTAATGTACAGTTTAGTACAACTACAAATTTGACATGATGAGAGTGTTCTTCAAATATCATCATTACCATTCTATCATAAGTTTAAAAATCTGATTGACTGTACCTGGTATTCTTAAAATAAATGGCTTTGAAACAGTTTTATCCGATTTCACAAGACTATACCTAATGGTAACTTGGGGTAAATTATAACACCCAGCGAGGTAGCGTCGGTTTAAACAGAGTCGCCTAGTATAGGGTTTCCAACTTCCATCCCTTTATCCTGATCAAGTTTCTTCCTGGTTTCCCAAAATTATTTCAAGTAAATATTGGGATGGTCCCTACTATAAAGCCACGGCTGACTACGTGTTTGTCAAACTAGATTAGTAAGTACGTAATGCATGTGTATGAATTATGTTATCTGTGTTGTTCTTTTATCGTAATACCAAGACATGTCCAATATCTTTGTAAAAGTAATCGATGGATGAATAAAGCTGCTATTATTATTATTATTCCTACTAATAGTAATAGTGCCACTGCGAACTAATGAGTCAGACTATTTTTTTTTTAATTTCCTTCAGATCCATCTGATACTACAAGGGTGTATCTCTTACATGCAGACGCAACCTTGGGATACTTCTTACAGGTCCTTTCCGATAGAAGATTTCACTTATCGTTCAAAAATGACGAATGAGCCATCCACTGCAGATGCAAGAAAAACGCCTAATGACAGTCAGACTCGTCCCATACTTTTGCGAACTTGTCTGGCTGTAATTATATCCACTGGTGTTGGTATGAAGTATCACAGATCTAGATCACCCTAAGTTCTAGCAAATGGAAGCAGATAGACGGTTATCAAACCAAGGACCAAGATACGGATCAGGTGATCTTCGAGGCTAATAGTGTAATACAAGATCCGTGCGCCTTCTTCGGCCGATACTTTGTTGAAACAGCTAATTCTTATGAGATGGTGTAGGTACCACAGTTGAGGTGCTCTGTCCTCCGATGAAATACATTTACTGCATGTTCTCGCAATTCTGGAGAACACCGCGCAACCAAAATATGTTGAGCCATAAATCTTTTATCGCGAAAGGGCGCAAGCTTGCATCAATATTTGTAGAAGCTATATGGTACATGGCTGCGGTGTTCCCCATATTATTATACCGCGGCGGTTCCTTTATCTACCCAACACATTAAAATCCTGACCAGTTGTTGTGAGGTTTGGGTGGGGGGGGGGGGGGGGATCTGAAGAGTCACATTTTATGTTTTTGTTGAATATCTCGAAAACCAGGGCTTCTAGCGAAGACGTTACCCGCTACTAACTCAAATTTCCTGCAGGAAACGGTCTTGTTCATTTCTTCCCTAAGACTCATAGTTCGCGCATTGCTGCGCATGGATTTCCGCAGGTGATTAAATACAATGTTTTAGTGGTACATAATTAATTTTTACGTTAAGTAAGTTGGATCGAGGACTTACATTAAATCTGGATAACACATCCAAGTTCAGTGGAACTCTATTAAGGTATAAATATTCTGGGGGTGTGACGGACTTGAGGGGATGTTTTGATGGTTAGAGGTGGAAGGTAGGTCGTCGTATATTGGAGTTGCACTTCCCTGTGCTGTAGGGTTGCAAACCGAAGAGCGAACACGCGACTCCCCAATCTTACTGCGCCACTAAGTCATAAAAAACTACTCCACGGTATTTCACAAAGTTGTAGCGAGCATTCCGCAGCTCTCTTATGAATCAAAGACCACAGACACTCTCGGTGAGTGTGTTAAGGTTAAAATATACACTCCTGGAAATTGAAATAAGAACACCGTGAATTCATTGTCCCAGGAAGGGGAAACTATATTGACACATTCCTGGGGTCAGATACATCACATGATCACACTGACAGAACCACAGGCACATAGACACAGGCAACAGAGCATGCACAATGTCGGCACTAGTACAGTGTATATCCACCTTTCGCAGCAATGCAGGCTGCTATTCTCCCATGGAGACGATCGTAGAGATGCTGGATGTAGTCCTGTGGAACAGCTTGCCATGCCATTTCCACCTGGCGCCTCAGTTGGACCAGCGTTCGTGCTGGACGTGCAGACCGCGTGAGACGATGCTTCATCCAGTCCCAAACATGCTCAATGGGGGACAGATCCGGAGATCTTGCTGGCCAGGGTAGTTGACTTACACCTTCTAGAGCACGTTGGGTGGCACGGGATACATGCGGACGTGCATTGTCCTGTTGGAACAGCAAGTTCCCTTGCCGGTCTAGGAATGGTAGAACGATGGGTTCGATGACGGTTTGGATGTACCGTGCACTATTCAGTGTCCCCTCGACGATCACCAGTGGTGTACGGCCAGTGTAGGAGATCGATCCCCACACCATGATGCCGGGTGTTGGCCCTGTGTGCCTCGGTCGTATGCAGTCCTGATTGTGGCGCTCACCTGCACGGCGCCAAACACCCATGCGACCATCATTGGCACCAAGGCAGAAGCGACTCTCATCGCTGAAGACGACACGTCTCCATTCGTCCCTCCATTCACGCCTGTCGCGACACCACTGGAGGCGGGCTGCACGATGTTGGGGCGTGAGCGGAAGACGGCCTAACGGTGTGCGGGACCGTAGCCCAGCTTCATGGAGACGGTTGCGAATGGTCCTCGCCGATACCCCAGGAGCAACAGTGTCCCTAATTTGCTGGGAAGTGGCGGTGCGGTCCCCTACGGCACTGCGTAGGATCCTACGGTCTTGGCGTGCATCCGTGCGTCGCTGCAGTCCGGTCCCAGGTCGACGGGCACGTGCACCTCCGCCGACCACTGGGGACAACATCGATGTACTGTGGAGACCTCACGCCCCACGTGTTGAGCAATTCGGCGGTACGTCCACCCGGCCTCCCGCATGCCCACTATACGCCCTCGCTCAAAGTCCGTCAACTGCACATACGGTTCACGTCCACGCTGTCGCGGCATGCTACCAGTGTTAAAGACTGCGATGGAGCTCCGTATGCCACGGCAAACTGGCTGACACTGACGGCGGCGGTGCACAAATGCTGCGCAGCTAGCGCCATTCGACGGCCAACACCGCGGTTCCTGGTGTGTCCGCTGTGCCGCGCGTGTGATCATTGCTTGTACAGCCCTCTCGCAGTGTCCGGAGCAAGTATGGTGGGTCTGACACACCGGTGTCAATGTGTTCTTTTTTCCATTTCCAGGAGTGTATATTATTGGCTCAGTTTTAGTAATAGACGTTAGTCTTTTACAGAAATTATAGATCACCGAGGTCCATAAGGCCCATAAATTAAAACGTACGGTATTTACTAAATGTGAAAACGGTCACCGGTCAGAATGACAGGTACAGCCCTTCTCGTGTTAACACCACATGGAATACAGATATGAGTGATTAATAAGACCAGTGCAAGAAAATCCTATTGACAAAATGTACTTAAATACCTGCGCACATTTTTTTTTACATTGCTTGAGCGGAAACCGATTGTTAGTCGTCCAGTACGACAGTTGTAGCCTTCTTCCAGTAAAGATGACTTCCTCCAGCACGAGCTCTGCTCACCTTTCTGGTTGGAGACTATACCGCCCCAGAATTTCTGGCAAGATCTCTTATGAAAGTAGACAAAATAATTTCACTAACTTGTGTTTGCGTTGGGGAGTTATTTTCGGTGTTTATTGAGTATTTCATTGCAGTCAACCGAGTTTACTGAGCCATAGTTCGCAGTTTGGCCACGGTAGTGCCACAGTGGGTTGAGTAATGCAATTGTGGAGAGTTCCCTAACGAGATTTTAATACCTTCCGCCTCCCTCCATCAAAAACTGTGACAGGTAGGATACATTTTGTAAAAAAAAGCTTAATTTGGCGTTATGAAAGAATTGGTGCACATTTTGTATCGATTTGATGCGTCCTTTTCAGATCATTCTAAATGAATCGGAGTTCTTCCCTAATTTTAACTTTTCTCGATTCCAGCACCACCTGTCAATGGTTTACAAAAATATTTCAGACAAAACTTGATTACTTTTTATGGAGAATCCGGATCAGCAATAAAAAAAATTAAGGTTTCCAATTAAGATTTAAAAGTTTCCTCCCGCCCCACCCAAGGGGGCTTTGGCTGGGGTCACATGTAGTATCAGTTGATGTCCTCCTTTGAGCTTACAAACTTGTCTTCCCTACAATTTTTAACCGATGTATAGTTTTCGAGATAATCTCATCCGAAACTACAGATGGACCACCCTATATAATGGATCTTCAAAAAGGAAACTTTAAAAAACTACGAGTATACACGCTGAATGTGTTTAACATTACTATCGCAGTAAGGAGATATTGGAGACTATACCTACAGCAATGAAATAGAGACAAATGCTGTCGTCTCAGTGAGTGACTGGGTGGATTTGTTGGCCAGAAAGTCCTTGGGATAGTATGTGTAAAGTACGGAGGTAGGAAGAGGTTTGAATGCGTCTGCAGCCAAAGATTGGATAGAAGGTAATTTTTTCACATCATTTACATACCTTTGGATTAATTTAAGCGTACTATCAAGTCCAAACACTCAGTAATGTTGACGGTCGTAATCATTCAGCTGCAATTTAATGCCCGCCCCCTCGTTGCCAAAGGTGTTGCGAATACGCTTGCAGAAGTCTCAGTAAGAAGTCCTTGTACAACCTGAATACAAAATCGATCTCGCCTCATACGATTTACTTGTTTTTGCAGCCCTAAGAAAAGCCATTCATGAACGTCGATCTACTTCGGATGAAGAGGTACACATCCAGGTACGTCTTGGTACTGCAGCCTACCGCTGACATTTCTCCATGGAGGCACCGACTGTCTTGTCTCACAATGGGATGAATGTATTAACAGTTACAACTATTGCTTTTTAAACACAAAATAGTGTACATACCTTTTATCTATCTGCCTCGTTTCAATTTGACTGTGCCTTGTATTTCTGTGCTAGTAACTCTAACAATTCGACATAGCTTCCAGACATGCAAGACTCAACCTTTTTGCTCTTTAAAGATAAAATGTACAGAGTACAGAAAAAAGGTCGCTTGTCACTGAACGAATATTATCTCGCAGTGGACAAGTCGCCCGGTGCTAGAGTTACCGCACTGCTGAGTGTGGCTGCAGTGAAACCTGTCAGCCGCACACGCTCACATTCCAGTGCGTTTTGTCGCCGAAATTCGTGCGTGCGAGCTGACAGTGTAGCTGTCCGGCGAAATTAAATTCAAACACAGTTGCGGCCGCTTCCAGGCTGTTTGACAGTCTCATGTGCGCAACACACGGAGACACGCCAGCTGCTGCTGTATCAAAAATGGCGACAAATTTAAAATGAATCCTTGGAGCGAGTTGACAGCGTTTTAGGACTGTCCGGAGGCTATGCATTTATGAAACAATATCAGTGTGAGTAACAAGTATCAATTATTAAGCCACTTTGTACTTTTAGTACTGTTATCGAATTGCCAATTTAGTTTTTCCAACCTACGCACAGTTGGTATGATTGCTTGTTTAACTAGACGACCAGCATTAATTCACTTCCATATTTAGCACAGAAAAGCCAAGGATTTCGCTGTAATAAGTAATTAAATTTCTAAATCTAGATAAAATTCGGTAAAGCTGTAGGAACAAGTACAAAAACATTTTCCAAAAATTTGATTTAATTCTAATTTTTAGGCAGATCATTTCACAAAACACTGACCAGTATTTTCTGCTTTATTTTATGTTATCTTCAAGGTTTCTTCAGAGAGTATATTATTGACACCTCGTTTGCTTTCCTAGCGTCTCCTGTCCTCCAAATGTTCTGAATTTAATACTCGATTTGAAGGAAACCATTCTGACAACGAAATGTGACACCAAAGGCACATTTTATGGACAAAGCAGCTAGGCTTTCAAGAGATGATATTTTTGACACATCGTTCCTGAAATAATTTCAACTTTCCCTCAAATCACTAATTCAGATTTTATTAACTACCCGTATTAATTTCAAGCAATCAAGTCCTTTTTTTTCAGAACTAACCCTCACTCCCGTGAAGTTGATACCCACGTTGTCCATTTCCCACTGTTGGTTTGCCTATGCGTCTTCGGTTAACGATTTTTCCTCAAATCAATGATTAAGTTATCTTAAATTTTCTGATAACTTCCAATGAAGAAACTAGTTACGCTAAACTAGTACTCACGTGGGTCAGTTTGATACCTCACTTGTCCATTTCGCACTCTCAGTTAGACTATGAAAAATGGACAAAGCAGGTATAGTAAAAAATGATATTTCATACGAGATCCCTTTTGTTCGTTAACTTCACATCGCCTACCGCCTGTGAAGATAGTACTTTAGCTCATAGCGCCTAAGAATGACATTTCTAAATACGTACCTTTACTACTGCGATATTATGTGAAGCACACAGCAAGAAAGTGTACACACAGCGAAATACATAACTAGGATATACAAACAACTGGAAACCAATGCTGTGGTCATTACATCTACGTCTATAACTACATCGATACTCGCAATCCAGCTCACCACCGGCCAGTGTGGCCGAGCGGTTCTAGACGCTTCAGTCTGGAACCACGCGACCACTACGGCCGCAGGTTCGAATCCTGACTCGGGCATGGATGTGAGTGATGTCCTTAGGTATATAACGTATACAATAATGTTCATACGCTGTAAGCATGATGGGTTATAACACTACCCCAACTAATTCCATTTTTTTAATTACATGCAATATACTGCAATTGTATAGTGATTAATTGAAGCGAAAGCAGGCATAGTCCCAGTATTTCCCAACAGTTATTTCAAATTCAGATACTTAAATTAATTTAAGAAATTTAAGAAATTCACTGTTTTGATGGTAACCGAAGGCTCATAAGAGAGTAACAGAACAAATGGCAAGGCCGCCATTAGCCCAGACGCTGATCTGAACACTAAAGTGGTTTATTAGGTGCAGTCATTTTTGAAGTGATATGCTTTTGTCTCCCAGAACGGATTTAGCCATTCAGCTACAGGGAGACATAAAGCTCATCTTGGAATCCGAATAAACGTACAAATCTCCATTTTTCGTATCAACAAAAACTGTCAGACGTGAAAGAATTGATAATACATAGATGAAACTCGAAGGACAGACCGGGCATCAAACGAGACACATCTCAGTTTGTAGTGTAGCAGTTCCCATCCAAAGGAGAGTGGGCTTCGTCGCTAAACCATACCATGCATGCGCATACTATTTTCCATCATGGCCCGCGGCCAACTGTGGAATTTGAATGTCCTAACTCAAACGGTTCAGAAGATACGGTGATTTTATTTCATATAGTTCAATAACTGTCACCCTGTAAATGAAATATCCACTAGGCATTCTTAAAAATAAAGAAATAAAAAGAGCCTAAAGTGCTTAGTATATTGTGGACAAGACAAACTGATCGGTTTTCAGTAAGGAACCATATCCCGAAAAGCCCGGCTTGGGTGTTGAAGAGAGTCGAAGTTCGAGAAGGAACGGTTGTAGCGGTTTTCTCCGATTCGTTTTGTGCCTAAATGCGGGAAACCAAGCTTTACGGATGGACGACTGACCCTAATAACATTCATTCCCATGCGCTACATTCCTTCACAAAGACCTCGTGCGTAATCTACTGCCGATCTTGTGTGATCTGTCAGTGCATTAACGCTGTTGTCAGCTTTGCGACATGTTCCATCAGACAACTGCGGAAATGACGGACATATTGCTTGCATGCACAAAGCGAATTGCAGTGGGTGAGCTGCTGCAAGACTTTATGCCTTTTTGCGTCCTAAAACAATACCAAAAGTTGTATGCGCAACGTTTTCCACATAGACGTACCATACATCATTCCATGTTCGCGGTCATCGAGAGAAGCCTCAGAGGACCTGGAAAGCTGCACGGAGGTTTTTTATGCCTGAAGTGTGTCCATTGTACAGTGAAGTAGTAGCATATCAACTGAATACATAATGTCTGAATATGAATCCGTGGTCATATATTTCGTACTTTACTTTACATGTCCTCCTTGATCACTCAAATTTTTACACGTCACTATTGCCGGTTTCTTCTTCAGATCTGTTACGAAACAAAAACAGTGCGTAAAAAACTATGTTCAGTTTGCTGAAGGTAAATCTATAAAAGTCCTGGTGCTACATAAGGAAGAGAAAAAGTGTTAACATGATTAACAGCCATGGAAAAAATTGGCAATTTGTTGTAAGGAATATGGCACTAAACGGCTGATGTCGTCCGTCCGTAGGCTTACACACTACTTAATCCAACCTAAGCTTACTTACGCTAAGGACAATTCACACACCCATCCCCTTGGGAGGACTCGAACCGCCTAGAAGAGGATCCGCGCGAACCGTCACAATACACCACCGACCGCACGGCTACCCCGCGCAACAGCCATACATACCATAAAATATTCTGATGTCGTATCAATGCCAAACTAAATATGTAGGTACGTAGTAAGTGCTGATGAAGATCAGAATGCGTCTGGTTTTTATGCAAGGAAACTAAGGCCAGCAGAGGGCACTATGGCTAGGATACTTGATTAACCGGTGTCGCAAATATAATGGCTAAAATGTGGTATTCGTAGTCATTAAATAAAATTACTTCAGACGGCAAAACGAGCGTCTGACAGTAAAACATGTACTCACATACTATATGTGGAATTGGATCCATACTTAAAACCCACATAAAAAGTGCAAATACTAATAATGTGAAGCTCATAGCCTGGCTAGGTACAACCTACAATTGTATAAAAGGCAGTATAAAAAGTATAAGATTAAAAACATCTATAAAATAAAATCTTCAAGCCTGATACATCAATTACCGTAAACGTAATTGTAAGGTAATTGGTTGGTTGGTTAGTTTGGGGGAAGAGACCAAACAGCGAGGTCATCGGTCTCATCGGATTAGGGAAGGACGGAGAAGGAAGTCGGCCGTGCCCTTTCAAAGGAACCATCCCGGCATTTGCCTGGAGTGATTTAGGGAAATCACGGAAAACCTAAATCAGAATGGCCGGACGCGGGATTGAACCGTCGTCCTCCCGAATGCGAGTCCAGTGTGCTAGCCACTGCGCCACCTCGCTCGGTGTAAGGTAATCAACGAAGCAGTGACTATTAATTGAAAAATCGATAGTCGATAATACATCCGGAGTGTGGTCTCAACGGCGGCACGTCGTGGCTTCTTTGTATGTTGTTCTTGTTTTCCTGCTACGGAACTTGCGAAGGAAGGCCCAATCTCTGCATATCCGGTGGCAGGCGCACACGACCGCACGCCAATCCGCTGGGGCGCTTGACGCTGCTCAAACCAGTAGGTTTCTGAGCACATGCAAATTAAACTCAACCTTTTCAATCAGCAGTAAGACCGGTAGCCGTTTTCTGTGCACATAAATCTCCTTTTCCTCAAGTAGGTTCCGTAACTGTCCCTTTGGCGCCCTATGCAACACTTTCATGTTATTCTCTATATTTCCAACCGAATGTTTTTCTCTGTATAGATGTGTACCGAAAGAGCTCATATTTTCGTTATACATACGCTCTCTGAAAACAGTCTTGAAAGTCCTTCCTGTCTGACCGATACAAAACCTATCACAGTCTTGGCAGTTCATCTTATAGATACCAGATTCCAAATATTCGTTGCTGTTGTTGCCAACTTTGTGGCTTAGCCTACAACCAGCAGTAGTTTTCGTGTGAAATCAAATTCGTACATTCCTTCTTCTGAAATCCTGCACAATTCTGTCGAAAAGTGCACCATTGTACGACATAGCAACAAACATCTTGCCCTTTGGTTCTATTGTCTCCTTGTTGCCGCACATTTTTTATTTTAGTTTATCTTAAAGTTTCATTACATCACGATCCTTTTATCCGCTTGCCTTGGCTAATTGCCTAATCACACTTAAATCTTCCACCTCGTCATTAGAGGTGAGTAGCAGTTTCAGTATCCTGTTGACCAAAGCCCTGAAGTATGTCCATTTATGCTTCTTACGGTGACAGGATTTCGTATTTATAGTGATGTCAGTGGCCGTCGTCTTCCTAAATATGCTAATCTTATGCCTTCCGTCTCTTTTGGTTAACCTAAGATCCAAAATCTTATCCTTCCTTCTTCTTCCAGTTTCACTGTAAATTTAAGTTTTTGGTACAGCCCACCCATTCCTTCTGCTGCCTCGCGTATTTCACTTTCGTCACTTTTGTACAGAAGTATGATATCATCTATACCGTGTGTAATAGACCTTTTTTTCCAGATGTCACGATTTTGTTCAAGAAACTTATATTCTAGCTTATTTACAAATATCTCACCTAAAGTACTAGGAAAACTGTTGCCCATTGCGAGTCGGTCCTTATGATAAAAAATCTTATCTTTGAACTTAAAACAACTACTAGACAACACAAGTCCTAAAGTGTACAGAAGTTCAACTATTTGGCCCTGACTAATCTTCTTACACGTTAGCAGGTTATTCCTTATTTTCTCCAATGTATCGTTCACTGGAACGTTGGGATACAGGTTAACAATGTCAAAAAGAAGCGTATGTAGCTCCAGCTGTGATTGGTACATCCCTAATCTCATTCTCAAGTTCGTAGCTATTCTTGACATTGAATGATTTTTTTATAAGTATTTGCAACTCTTAGTTCCCTGTTGCATTCTCGGTTTAATTTGTAATTGGGACATGAAATATCATTAATAATAGGCCGAATTTGTTCCCCTGACTTCTGTAATTTGTGAACAAAGCACAGGAATGGACGGATTTGTCATTTTTAATCTACGTTTCTCTTTTTCATCTGGAAACAAAAAGAGACTGTTCTGAATTACTTTCCTTATGACTGAGTGAAATTTGTTCACAGGATTTCTCTTGACTTCAACTATATTATTATCTGCCAGAAATTTTTCAATTTTTAGGATGTAATCGCAATCATAAAATAGGACAACCGAATTTCCTTAATCAGCCCTCGTAACTAACGCCGTTTACATTTCTAGGTTCTGATGTAGTCTTTTAAGTGCTTCTAAATGTTTTGCATTGTATAGATTTAGCGCCAGCGGACTGAAGTTAGCTGGTTATATACTCTTTTTGTTTTGTAATAGATCTGAAAATGGCAGTAGACGAAACCGGTAATAGTGAAGTGTAGAAATATGTGCGATCAACACGCACCTGTAAAATAATGTAATAACAATTTGTGCTTAATATTGGCGAACAGTATACACCCAGTCTACAGTTTGTCTTCTGGTAGGTTCCAAAACTGGATGCAGGTCGTTCACCCTCGCGTCAGACACTACAGCGGGAAGACAGCGTGCTGACAATATTTGCAGATGACCCAGCGACCAGCACTCGGCAGGTGGTACGTTCGATGCTCACAAGTAAAAGTGCCGTTGGCGGGTTGTCCACGAACACCTGTTCCATTCTGAAGTAAGTCCGGTCATTACAGACGGAGGACTACGCATAATGGAAGCAATTTGCGCCAATGGTGTTTACAATAGTGCATACTGCCGCCACAGTTCCCGAGTTTGATGGTATTCAAGATGAATGCACGTTTACCAGAGACGGTATATTAAACCTTCACAACATGCATGTTTGGGCGGACCAAAATCTTCTTGCACAGGTGAATCAAAATCGCTAACACAGGGTCGGAATGAATAACTGAGTCGGGATAACTGGTGACGATACATTGGACCATATATACTGCCAAAGGAACTAACAGGATAGATCTACCTCACATTTATTAGAGACATTTTGCCTGTCCGATTGAATGTAGCGTCACTAAATGTACGGATGGGCACATGGTTACAACACGACGGACCTTCAGCAAACTTTAATGTCGGTGTGCGCGATCACCTCAACGTCGCATTCCTCAGTCGATGGATTGGAAGTGTGGACCAGATCCATAGCCAGCACGGTCGCCAGGTCTGACACTTCTCGACTGTTTTCTGTGGAGTAGTATGAAGAGTATGATGTGTGGCGCCTCAGCGGAGGACCTTACTGCACGAGTCCACGGAGCGCTTCAAATGATTCAGGGAGAACCGTAGGTACTGGCCCATGTGCGTGAGACTCAACACCGCCGATTCAGGCTCTGCACTTACGTAGGTGGTACGCAGTTCGAAGCCGGTTTGCTATGTAGGCAACGCGATGTTCTACTCATGTTGGGTATATTGACATAGTGTGGAACGAACACGCATCTCGGACTTTGACGCTCTACAGCGCCCACGTTGGGTATTTCTGGATAAGGCGTTCATTGTTGCAAACCGAGCAGAATGCATTCACCGAACAACATACTACCAAGAGCTGTAAGTGCCTTTCGCGACACCCTTTGTGTGCATGTAGGGGCTCATTTGCCGGCTCTGTAGCTCGGTGTGTTCGGTCAGGGGACTTGCCACCTTCAAAAACGATTTTTAAAAAAAGAAAAAAGTCGCTTGAGTTTCCAGCCACGAAATTTCAGAGGTGTCATGCGATATCAGTACAGAAATGATGACGAAGGAGCAAACAGACAAAGACAACAACATAAATGGTCCAGCGGACGGTAAAGCCCTTGACTGGATACTGCGAGCTCGCGGGTTCCAGTCTCGACTGGACTAGGTGTCTTCCACTCTGCGTGTTCACCTAGGCTCCATCGCTCAACAATACGAGAAGTCGCCAGAAAAAAATTATGCGGAGTGGATTCTGTTGTGGCTTGACAAGACAGCCAAGCCACTATGAGGAAGCCGAAAGGCACACGTTTAAGCTCACGCAGGCTGGCGTGAGGTCTGGAACAGTAGCTGCTGGAATACTTAACTTTAATCCATAATTGGTGAACATAGCTCTTGACGGTACATGTTTTACAGCATCAATAGTAACTGGTAATGGCGCCTTGCTAGGTCGTACCAAATGACGTAGCTGAAGGCTATGCTAACTATCGTCTCGGAAAATGAGTGCGTAATTTGTCAGTGAACCATCGCTAGCAAAGTCGGCTGTACAACTGGGGCGAGTGCTAGGAAGTCTCTCTAGACCTGCCGTGTGGCGGCGCTCGGTCTGCCATCACTGACAGTGGCGACACGCCGGTCCGACGTATACTAACGGACCGCGGCCGATTTAAAGGCTACCACCAAGCAGGTGTGGTGTCTGGCGGTGACACCACAGATTCAATGTTGAACTGTAAGTCCACTTTCCTTTGTTGGGTAGCTGTAATATGTTAGGGACAACCAAGTCGTCAACGTGGCGGCGAATGGAAAGATTTGCACCAGCCTGCTGAATCACACGAAATAGTTAACATTATTGTACCGATACGTAGCCGCAATTAACCGTTTTATTCATTTATTTATTCATTTATCTATGGTCGGAATGTGTTGGTGTGTGCGACCTAAAATAGGAGAGAAGACTGTTGGATTGACATTACACAATTGAGTGCTCCTGCAAAATCGGTATCTGAGAAATTAGTTTCGCAGAATACTACTGATATATGTGTCCTCTTAAAGTTATTGATATGGAGATGGCGGTGTGGCAGGATTCTCTTCATACAACGTTACAGTATAAGTAAAGTTAATGTTACCAATGTATCTACCACTCTAAAAATTTTAGGTCATAACATACGTCAGCGACTGCTACATATTAAGTGTGAAATAAATTATTTTCATCTCCTTCTCCTCTAATGTGTAACGGACGTAACTAGGCTTTCGTCCTGTCCCGCAATCTGAAACTGTTTTAGACGATCGTAAGTAAAATCATCTTGTCCGCTTTGCGAGGACGTTATATCCTGAATGAAGGCTTGGGGCTGGAACACACGGTACATTAAACCACGTCTTCATTTAGACAGTCCGCCGAACCCGACTCTCGTACCCAGTGTTTCTGCTGTCATTGCTTAGATAGACATACACTAAAGTGACAAAAGCCATTGGGTAGCGATATGAGCATTACACATCACGGTTATGTCGCCCAAATGGTTCAAATGGCTCTGAGCACTATGGGACTCAACTGCTGAGGTCATTAGTCCCCTAGAACTTAGAACTAGTTAAACCTAACTAACCTAAGGACATCACAAACATCCATACCCGAGGCAGGATTCGAACCTGCGACCGTAGCGGTCTTGCGGTTCCAGACTGCAGCGCCTTTAACCGCGCGGCCACTTCGGCCGGCTTATGTCGCCCACACCAGTATAAAATGGCAGTGTGTTGGTAGAACTGCCACTTGCACTCAAGCGATTCATCTGTAGAGGTGTCCGAGGTGATTATGACCGCGCAACGGGGATCAACAGACTTTGATCAGGGTATGGTAGTTGGAGCTGGACGTGTGGGACATATCGTTTCGAAAACCGTAAGGGAATTCAATATTCCGAGATCAACTGTGTCAATAGTGGGCCAAGAATACCAAATGTCGGCCATTGCCTCTCACCACGGACAACGCAATTTCTGACGGACTTCATTTAACTGCCGAGAACAGTGGCGTTGTCAGTGCTAACAGACAAGGAACACTGCATGAAATAGCCTAAGAAATCAATTTGGGACGCACACTGAATGTATCCGTTAGGTAAGTGCGGCGAAATTTTGCGTTAGTGATCTACGGCAGCACACAACCAAAGTGAGTGCTTTTGCTAATAGCACGACATCGCGTGCAACACCTCTCCGGATCTCCTGACCATATCATTTGGGCCCTCGACGACTGGAAAACAGTGGTCTGTTCAGATGAGTCCCGATTTCAGTTGGTAAGAGTTTACGGTAGGGCTCGAGTGTGTGGCAGAACCCACAAAGTCATGGACACAAGTTGTCAACAACGCACTCTGTGAGCTGGTCGTGGATCCATATTGATGTGAGTTCTATTTTCATGGAATGTACTGGGTCTTCTGGTCCAACTAAACAGATGGTTGTTAGGAAATGGTAAAGTTCGACTACCTGGAGACCACTTGCAGGCATTCATGGACTTCATTTTTCTCAAACAACATTGGAATTTTTGAGGGTGACAATCCGACAAGTCACCGTGCCACAATGGTTCGCGATTTGTTTGAAGATCATTCTAGGCAATTCGAGAGAATTATTTGACCACCGAGATCGCCCAGCACGGGACTTAAGCGAGAGGTCATTTCGTGCCCATAATCCTCCACCAGCGACAATTATGGACGGCCATAGAAGCAGCATGACTCATTTATTTCGCAGACGACTACCAACGACTTATGGAGTCATTTCCATGTCAAATTGGAGCACTGCGTTGGGAGAAAATTAGGTTCAACACGATGTTAGGAGGTATCCCATGACTTTTGTCGCCTCAGTTGTAAGTCCACTTACATGCTGCGAAAGTTGTGAAGCTCTCACGAAATCGGCATCTCGGTGTACTATTCCTAAAACCGCAGAAATAGCTGCCTAATTCCGCATGTATTCTTATTTTATGTGGTATATTTAATGCGTGCTGCTTCCTCTGATATTCCTCTAGGCTAAACACTTCAGTTCCACCTGTCTCAGCGGCCTGTCATTTCTTCCGCTATTTGCACACCACTGACTTACTGAGTTTAATTATTTCATTTGCACATCCCAGCACATTTTCGGTCTGCACAGTGCCTGGTTTCTCCTTCTCATTTACAACGAATTTAATTTTGTTAACGGCAAGTCCCCGCGTCTGCCTGCACGAACGAATTTTGCGATAATTTTCGTAGCTTGTCTTGCCAAGTAACAAGGAGGACCAATCTGAAATCCCGGTAGTGTCCGATACCAATTAGCTTCACCAAGAAATATGTTTTCTCTCCAACTTCTTCTATAGCCGTGTTGATGGCCCAGCACTGAAAGCTGCAGCAGTTTGTGGAAGGGTTGCGCTTCTGTCATGCTGAACGGTTCTCCTCATTCGTCATTGATCCCGTTCTTGCAGGACGTTTTTCTGGCCTCAGCGATGTCAGAGATTAGATGTTTTACCTGACTCCTTGTTGAGACATGTTGTGGCTCCAATTGTGGATTAATTCTGGCATGTACTTGTGTATTTTGTGGAAGCGTATTTGTTGTTCACGTACCATTTATTTTACCTCGAAACACCTGTAGCTGTTGGTCCGCTATTTATATGGCACGCTTTCAGCCAGTCAGGATGCGTCAGGTGCTAGGTTTCCGCCCATTCGCGGAAGATCTGAACAGAGCGAAGTATTTGAAACAGCTTATGCGATTATCAAGTGAGTTTCCTATTGGGATCGGCGGGTTCAGGGTGACGAATGAACTTGTATTGCGTTTTCAGCACTTGACTGAGCGTTTTGATTATTGTGTACGTACATTGAACAGATTTTTAAAATATTTAATACCTGAAATGTTTATTTTCGTTAACTTGATCTTCGGATTTTGTACTGACTTCGACAGTAGTGTATAAAGTCTTACCACTTCAGTAACCTTCACTTACAATTTAATTCTAAATTAAGAACGAAACGGCACCTTCTTCGCATGATCACTCGGGACGGGGGTGGAACGGGGGGAAGATGCAGAACAAAATGGCGAAGTGTCGCTCTAAAATCTCCCTATTGCCACTGTCTCCGGCCGGGGCGGCCGAGCGGTTCTAGGCGCATCATTCTGGATCCGCGCGACCGCTACGGTCGCAGGTTCGAATCCTGCCTACGGCATGGATGTGTGTGATGTCCTTAGGTTAGTTAGGTTTAAGTAGTTCTAAGTTCTACGGGACTGCTGCCCTCACAAGTTAAGTCCCATAGTGCTCAGAGCCATTTGAACCATTTTGAACCCACTGTCGGTATCACACGTGCTCATTTGTTGTGTACGTTAAAAATGGATGTGTAGAAAGACTGCTGTTCCAGCCATTGATTTCAGGCATGCTTAATATGAGAGTGTAGAAGGGTTTGCCTACCCTTAGGCGCTAGACAAACAGTTTTCATGTGTAGGATCTTCCTGTGGAATGTGCCTCAGTTTTATTACTTGCAGAGGACGTAATACTTTCACAAAACTTCTTTTAAAAATACTTTCATATACACTATTATTTGCTTATGACTTGACTTTTTGGTGTAGTCGCCTGTAACTGGGATTATAACATAAACTACTTAAACGAAATATGGTACACTAAAAAATTTTTCATGCAAATAAAGTCGTTGTGGGGTCACAATTTAGATGTTACAGGAAGCGCAAGAACGTAATTCAAAATTAACAGAATAAAATCTTTAATACACGGGTATAGGTTAAAAATTTAAGAGGATTTACTTAAATATTTCGGATTTTTCACATAATGAAATTATACCACATTTATATCAGAGTCAATTAAAAAGTTCCCTTTCGAAGGCCATATAGCCCAGAACCGGTATGCGTTATCAGGAAAAATCACTGTGAGCACTGAGACAGCCAGCCCCACCGATGCATTTGACTGAAGATATTCGTTTGGTAAAAGACCGTGTCCTGCAACGTCAAGAAGGGCGTAACTGCCGACAGGTATCGTCGCCTTGGGAGACCATTTTTAAGAGACGGAAGGCGCAGTAAGCACACTCGGAGAGATCACGGTTAGAGAACGTGTGCTCAAGTGTTTCCCATTTGAGTTGGCGTAGATTCCGCATCTAGACATATGCGATATGATGACGGAGTCTTGTGTCGAATTGCGATCATCACATCACTTGGCCCACCATTCTACAACGGTGCCTTTCGACACACATGATGTCGGATAGACATTCATCACTCTCCGATGGACGTCTACCGGTCTATGTCGTTAGACAGCCAAGAAAAGAATAACACCATGTTGGCCTTTTTTCGACGAATTTGGTACTCACTTCACCATATGATCCGCATTTGGCACACGCACGCATGCTATAATAAGCCATTGCTCAGATGTCCGTACTTGTTCAAAATGGTTCAAATGGCTCTGAGCACCATGGGTCTTAACATCTACGGTCATCAGTCCCCTAGAACTTAGAACTACTTAAATCTAACTAACCTAAGGACATCACACAACACCCAGTCATCACGAGGCAGAGAAATCCGTACTTGTATACCAGCATCGGAGTCGATCTACATTGCATTAACGCTGAAGCAACAACCGCAAATGAAACTTTTTGATCGCTCCTTATAATACGAATTACCATCGAATTTTAGCACAACAGGCAAGACTTATATAAAAAGAGCGGTGTTCCTTATGCAGACGCACATTATTGTAAGACACAGAATGCATATTCAAACAGCATCTGCTACTCGTTTAATTCATGAGAAATAAATCTCAGTTGTCTTCGATAAAAGTTTGTGGACTTCCATTAACATTTTCAGTTTGAATAAAATCCTTTTCGCTTATTAAGCCGTGCCATTACGGAACTCCAAAGCAGCTATAAGGCACTGGTTGCGACCGTTTTTGCTGGATCAAAAATAGTATTTAACCCGTTATGTCGCTTCTGTATCCTATGAGCTCATAGTCCGAAGGAATAAATTATTTAATGACCATTGCTACTTTGGTGGCACAACTACTGGTTCGCTTTAGTACTGTCTATATTGTCTCCACGAAGCTAGTGAAGGAAAATTATTTGCCTCGCTTCTAAATAGCTTGCTGATGTTGTTCATCCAAATTAGCAAGTAATACATTTATTGTCCAAGAATTCTAAACATTTCATCACAATGCTCAGTCACGAGGGATATGGTAGGTGTCAAGAGGACCGCTAACGAAAGTATAGTAATGTGAACATTTTTTTAAATTTATGGACCGATCTGCAACATTCATTCAGTGAAATGTTCTGAATCCCACGTTGGTAGGTTCCTGACAACAGAAGCTTTCTCTTCCGAAACGCGTCAATATTAATGAAGTTAGACTTTTGGATGGTCATAATTATAAGTGTGGCTGAACCGAAATATTATGACAATTTCCTTTTATTCTGTTAGTACCGCAACCTCGCGTCCATCAGGCTACATCGTTTTGTCTTTTATGCAACTTTTAACTGCGCCGTGGGAGTAATTGGCTTGGGCACCGAAATTTCAAAAGCCAGTGCTGTCGCGTGACCTTTCGTGGGTTATGTATTCATGACGCATGTATCTTCGAGCTTGCCAGAGATACAATGACGCCCGCGGGAAACTGTGTGTGTATTCCGGACATGCTCCCGCATCGTGTTTTCGGTGGAAGGGCAGCTGTCAGTGCTCCAGGGGCAATACAGAACCGTGAATAAAACGAAAAAAAAAGGAAATATAATACAAGTTCTACTGTGAAATTTTTGTACTGCCTTCATTCTGCCCAACACGTAGGTAGAGAAAATTTGCGACAGTTCCAACATAATAGTGAGACATATGAAAACGGCCGACTTGAAAGACTCAATGATCGTGATTAAAATGACTTCTCGTAGTTTTACTGATTTTAAAGTTTTTAATAGAGACAGACACATCTTATTTTAATGGTAGTATATCTTTTGTTGTGAGAACATGTGGTTGACGTGAGGTTGAACCTGATGAATCGATTTATGTATTACGTATTGTGTATATGAAAATGTCGTACTGATTGGTTACTTGATTGCATTTTTCACAAATAATATTTGTGACTTTGACGAAAAAACTACATATCGGTCTTGCCAAAAACCGAGAAGCGATTGTTCTTAATGTTGTAGCTCTCCGGGGCGCCACGGGCACCCTTTGTGTGGCACGTCTGTGCAAGTTGTGTCAGCTATACACAAACAAGGAAGCAGAGTAGTTGTGGTGGCTGGATGCAGGATTCCAAAATCATCTGTACAAATCACTTTCAAATTAATAGAAAATTTTGTTTCTATTAAGTGAAGAAACATAGCTTGACTTGTTTCCTGTACTTACTGTGCCTTCTGCAACAATTACTTTACTCTCTATTACTAGTTGCAGAACGCAGGCTAAGTAACGTCTTCCTATTACTGAGTACTGATGCTCACAAAGTCTGCGATCGAACTGGGCAGACCTGATATGGACGGCTGGCTAAATTAGCGTTGACAGGGGGCGCTGAACTCTCTCTTCCCGGAGGTGTAGCACTGCTCATGCTTTCCAATAGCGCGTAGGTCAGTGCCATCTTGATACCGTTCCGCGGTGCTGCGCTGGTCGGTGTGCAGTCAATGCTTTCGGTTGAAATGATTCAAATGGCTTTTAGCACTATGGGACTTAACAGCTGTGGTCATCAGTCAAATGGCTCTGAGCACTATGGGACTCAACTGCTGTGGTCATAAGTCCCCTAGAACTTAGAACTACTTAAACCTAACTAACCTAAGGACATCACACACATTCATGCCCGAGGCAGGATTCGAACCTGCGACCGCAGCAGTCATGCGGTTCCAGACTGTAGCGCCTTTAACCGCTCGGCCACTCCAGCCGGCTGGTCATCAGTCCCCTAGGATTATAACTACTTAAACCTAACTAACCTAAGGACATCACATATACATGCCCGAGGCAGGATTCGAACCTGCGACCGTAGCAGCAACGCGGTTCCGGACTGAAGCGCCTAGAGCCGCTCGGCCAATGCTTTAGGACTGCACAGTGTATTTCTGTGAGTCGCAGCTAGATAGCATTATTGTACATTACAGTGCTGCATGATGTATGGTCCGCCATGGGTTTTACTATCTGCCCGCCAGAGCCAATAATCACGTTAGAAAACGATTAGAGAAAACTTGTAATTACATAGTGAGGAAACTCCCAAACAAAGAATTGTCCTGAAGAGGACAAACAACGGTGTGCTGTTTTGTGGAAATGTTTCTCGGATGTTTTGCTATCACTGGTGAGTAGGGAATTAAATTTTGCTTACGGCTATGTCAAAGTAACTATTTTAGCAGGAGAAATGCAGTTAAAAAATAAAGTATGTCAATTTCTCTCCACATAATTTATGAGAGTATGAGTAGTTGGCTGGATTGGTGCTTGCACAAAATTTGGGGTATCCTGTGGTCGAACTCATATGAGTCACAAATTTTAACACACACCAAAGGACGCTGTTCAGCTGTGGGAAAGCCACCTCCAGATCGCTGATAACGGCCATTGCTCACAATCACATTGTAACGTGATGATTCTTCCTATCATTTGGGGTGAAATTCTTGAGAATACACTACGACGGAGGTGTATGTGGCAGCAAATGGAAACTCTGAACGTTACATATAGAATAAAATAATTTTTTTGTCTCACTGTTGACGAATAAGAAATAAAACGTCAGCAGACGGCTTGCAGAAATTCGTTTGATGCTACACAGTTCTCCATTTCTTCCTATCAAGATTTTCTGAAGATTACCAAACAAGACCGTGAGTGACCACAATAATTTCTTCATAGTGTTTTCTATACTTCAGCTTTTTTTAAATGTAAATACGTTTTCTTCTTTGTGGTGGTAGAAATATAACACTGTATACACTGAAGAACCTAAGAAACTGGTACACCTTCCTAATATCGTGTGTAGCCCCCGCGAGCAATCAGAAGTGCTGCAACAGGACATGGCATGGAGTCGAATAACGGCTGAAGTAGTGCTGGCGGGAAGTGACACCATGAATCCCGCAGGGCTGTACATAAATACGTAAGGCAACGACAGGTTTCAGACTCTTCTGAGCAGCACGTTGCAAGACATCCCAGGTATACTCAATAACGTTCATGTATGGAGAGTTTGGTGGCCGGCGAAAGTGTTTAAACTCAGAAGAGTGTTCCTGGAGTAGCATTTCTGGTGTGTCGCGTTGTGCTGCCTGAATTGTCCAAGTACGTAGGAACGCACAATGGACATGGATGCAGGTGATCAGACAGGATGCTTACGTACGTGTCACCTGTCAGAGTCGTATCTGGTCATACCAGGGATCCCATATCACTCCAACTGCAACCGCCCTGCACCATTACAGAAACTCCACTAGCCTGAACAGACCCCTGCTGACATGCAGGGTCCGTGGATTCATGAGGTCGTGTCCATACCCGTACACGTCCAACTGCTCGATACAGTTTGAAACGAGACTCGTCCGACCAGGCAACATGTTTCCAGTCACCAACGCTCCAATGTCGGTGTTTACGGGCCCAGGTGAGGCGTAAAGCTTTGTATCATGCAGTCACCAATGGTACACGAGTGGTCCTTCAGCTCCGAAATGTTTCGTTGAATGGTTCACACGCTGACATTTGTTGATAGCTCAGCACTGAAATCTGCAGCAATTTGCTGGAGGGTTGCGCTTCTGTCATGCTGAACGGTTCTCTTCGGTCGTCGTTGGTCCCGTTCATGCAGGGTGTTTTTCCGGCCGCAGCGATGTCAGAGATTTGATGTTTTATCGGGCTCCTGGTTGAGCCATGTTGTCGCTCGCATTGGTGCTGTTGGTAGGTTGTCATTGTGTAATAGGGATAGTGGCGTCTCGTTTTCTTCTTGTGTTTACTGGGACCACTATGTTTGCTGGCATTATCTGTCCTTGAGTATCAGCAGCAGTGGTTATCGATATCTAGTACGGTGGTACTATCTTTGGAGGGACGTCAAGTGTTTTCCGGGTCGGAGTGTGTCGGGGAGTTCGGTTGGGATGGAGCACCAGGGAGGTCCGGCAGTGCGAAGGGATGCCGGCGGAACCGCTGGCGGCACGCAGGAACCGCCGGATCGAGAGGCTGCAGTTGCGAGGGCCACAGCCTCATTGTTTAAGATGAGTGTACATTAACCCAGTAGTGAAAACTCCACTATTTTGAGATCACGCCGTTTGTTCGCGCGTTGCTGCTCGCAGGGTCACTGAGACGAAGAGCAATGAGTGGAGTGTTAGGAGTTGGCGGAATTAATTACCCTTCCTCCACTTTTTATTATTAATCGTTGAATTCCTTGTGTTATTATTAGTGAAGTGCAACCAGAGGTATTTTTCTGCCTAGTGGCCGCTAACGCCCGAACTACCTGCCCTGGAGGTTAGCGTATTTTCGCGGCAGTGTGCCTTTCCGCGCCTTGCCGCTACTGTCCGGTAAGGTGTGTAGTTCGACAAACCTCCTTGATTGTGGTCAGATATTTTGTTTCTTTTGGACTACTATGGTAGTAGTGGTGTCTTCTGCTTCTGGATGTTCTGAACACCGGATTCTTTAGACGCAGTGCTGTCTGCTGGTTCCGCCTTGCCTGGGTTTTTCCGTCGTTGTATTGGTTATAGGACGTTAGGTAGATTTTGCAAGAGTGTTGGTCTGCGTTTAAACTGTCACTAGTCTGAGCTGCCATCCAGTTAGGTGAAAACAACTCTTGGCTGCCTATCTCATCGTTTATGAATTTGTGCGACTTTCGCAGGTCGATCCTTGGAGCACTGTCTGAGGCCCACTTCTCTCTTGATTTGGTCAGACTGTGATGACTGTTATTTTTTAATATTTTAATTTTGAATTATTACTGTTTGGGCCTTCAGACGACAAAGAATTAGAATTTATTGTTAATAAGGCCCTCATCCTTGAGTGTAACTTGTATTAAGAAATTTTAATTAGACAAGATAACACTGAAATGTTGATGATTGTTCTTTAAGTTTCTCTCGAAGAAGTTCGATTGCTTCTGAAATTTGGATAACCAGGTATTCAGCCGTCCAACTGTTTTTTTTTATTATTATTACAAGTGGGGCACTCAGCCGACCAATAATTAGAATTTCTGGTCAATAAGACCTTCAGCCACGGGTGCATCTTGCTTAAGAGTTTTTTAAATTAGACATTGTGTCTTAATAGTCAAATTTGACAATTGTTCCTTACTCTCAACTTAATTTGCATTTGTTTCCAAATAAAGTGTACGTGACTAAAAAAAGAAAAACTGAGCAACCAACGGTAGCTTATTACGGCCCCGTTCACGCCGAATCTTGTCTTTCCGTAAGTACCAGGTCACACTGATATTCACGGTACACCCATGAAATGGTAGTATAGGAATATCCCTATTTGATCTCTGCCACGGAGATGCTGTGTCCCATCGCTTATGCGCCGACTGCAACACAACCTTCAAACTCACTTAAATCCTGATAACCTTCCATTATAGCAGCAGGAACCGATCTAACAACGGCACCAGACACTTGTCTTATGTAGGGGTTGCTGACCGCAGTACCGTATTCTGCCTGTTTAATAATTTCCGTAGTTTAATATGTATTGCTTTTCATGCAGCCATACGCCCTTTGAAGCATGACAATTGATTACTTCTTTCCCACTAACAGCATTCGCAGTACATTTTGCAGACGGTGTTCACATATACCATTTAGTGTAACAGCAAAATTATGTCATTGTGCGACACAAATTTCAGGAGATATGACCTCATAAACACTGAGATGCGATAGTAACTAATGCATCATGTATGTCTTTTAAATTTATAACTTCTTTGTTACTAACTCTATTCGCAACACATTTCATACACGGTTTCCTCATATTCCGCTAGAAAAAATATGTTATTGTACTTCACATAGTTCAGGAGATATGACTTGATAAACACTGAGATGAGCGAGAATAAAGTTTCAATTTATTACTTCGTTACTTCTAACTTCATTCACAACTCATTTCAGAGAGAGTAGGCACGATTACCTCTGAATTAACCTTCTTACTCACATCATTGTACAGTAAATATTTTAGGAGATACGACGTCATAAACATTAAGGTGAGTGAAAAGCAAACTGCAGAGCGAAATTCGCTAGACATAGAGGTGAAATACGTATGTGTGCAAATACGCGTAAAATGTGGCAAATATGTCTGTAATATGTTCGATGTGAGTGTAAGTGGGCAAACCCCTGGAAGGATTTAAATCAAATTTGGTACATATGTTAATTACTCCTGGAAAGAAATATTGTAGAGATAAGAACAACCTGCCTCCTATTTGGTTGAGTGTTGCAACATGAAGAGACAAGGGAAGATGAGGAACTATACAGATATCAATGGAGGAGGAGGAAATAGGTACGGAAAGGAGGAAGAGGAGAGGGACAGAGGTAGGGAAATGGGAAATAAACGGAGAGAGGAAGGCAGGGAGATGGATTGAGGAAAGTAAGAGGAAAAGAAGAACAGAGACATGGAAAGGAAGAGACAGGAAGAGAGCTACGGGGTAGGAGAAGGTGACCAAAGAGAGAGGGAGGAAGAAATGGACACACAAACGTAAGAGGGGGAGATAGAGAGGAGGAAACTGGCAAAGAGGTGTTAAGGAAACATGGAAATAGAGGTGGGAGGAAATGGACAGAAGGGGAAGGTGTAGCTGGTCTGAGGGGGGAGAAGCTGATTAACAGAGGGAGGGGGAGGAGGAGACGGACAGAAGAATGGTGGTGGAGAAGGTGGACACAGGGAGGGATTCGTGGCGATGGGAGAAAGGTGGAAGGAGGTGATGGACTAGTACAAGAGTGGAATAAATATACACCAGGGCAAATGCTGGATACTGAGCTAATAGGCAATAAAATGGGGGATTCCAGTTTTAAAATACAAATTTGACCCTACCTAAGCAACAAGGGTGGTTTGGAGGTAACCATATTTAGCGCAGACAGACTTTTCATATAGCACATTTTTTTAATACGATGCGTCGATTCCCAGTTTTTTACTTGTCGTAAGTTGAAGTGAACAATCTGTATATACAGTGGTAACACCGATAAATAAATGTGCTTATGTAGTTTCCTCTGTCAACAGCAAAAGCAAAACGAGGATAATGCAATGTAGTCGAATTAAGCCGGGTGATGCTGATGGAATTAGATTCGGAAATGAGACACTTAAAGTAGTAAAGGAGTTTTGCTATTTGGGGAGCAAAATAACTGATGTTGGTCGAAGTAGAGAAGATATAAAATTTAGACTGGCAATGGAGAAATTTGTTAATATCGAGTATAGATTTAAGTGTCAGGAAGTCGTTTCTGAGAGTATTTGTATGGAGTGTAGCCATGTATGGAAGTGAACCATGGACGATAAATAGTTTGGACAAGAAGAGAATAGAAACTTTCGAAATGTGGTGCTACGGAAGAATGCTGAAGATTAGATGGGTAGATCACATAACTAATGATGAAGCATAGAATAGAATTGGGGGGAAGAGGAATATGTGGCACATCTTAACAAAAATAAGGGACCGGTTAGTAGGACATGTTCTGAGGCATCAAGGGATCACAAATTTAGCATTGGAGGGCAGCGTGGAGGGTAAAAATCGTAGAGGAAGACCAAGAGAGGAATAGACTAAGCAGATTCAGAAGAATGTAGGTTGTAGTAAGTACTGGGAGATGAAGAAGCTTGCACAGGATAGGGTAGCATGGAGAGCTGCATCAAACCAGTCTCAGGACTGATGACCACAACAACAACAAGTATCTTCTGTATCCCCTGAAAATCGGTTCCATCATAAACCTCTGACAAATGAGTTTGAACTGCGGCAGCTCAAGTTTCATTTGGGGTTAATGTGCACTGACACTGTGTTGACAGGAGGACAGAAAAACCTGTGCCAGCTGTGAAGAGCTGTGAGATGATTTACTGATTCCGTTTACGAATTGCACATCATGTCACACAAAAAACGCGTGCGTCACTTTCAATGTTGTTATTACTGCCTGTCATGATCATAGGTAAGTATTTTGCTCCCTTTTTTATGGGAGAAGATATTGGAAAATTTTGTTAAATCATATTTGTTTGAAGTTCGTCATTTTTAACTCCTACCTTGAGTCCATTTGGTGTCCCACTTTTTATTTCCTTTAAGTTACATGGGGAACAATTGTGAGTTGATATTACGTTGTTAGCGCTCTGTATTCTTGCCTCTTACCCTGTGTAACAGGCACTATAGTTTTGCAGTTCAGCATAAGCAAAAGGCGAGTGGTCTCGCGAAATACAACCAAAGACAAGAAAACGAAGCAACACGAAGAAAATTTATGAATGGGACGAGAATCGAAACATGTAATGTACAAGTGCAGAAAACCAATTACAACTGCGTGAAAATTGGACGATTTAGTGAAGAGAAAGATCTTCACGAATTCAGCAAGCCAATAATGCATTGGACCACCTCCAACATACACTCCTGGAAATGGAAAAAACAACACATTGACACCGGTGTGTCAGACCCACCATACTTGCTCCGGACACTGCGAGAGGGCTGTACAAGCAATGATCACACGCACGGCACAGCGGACACACCAGGAACCGCGGTGTTGGCCGTCGAATGGCGCTAGCTGCGCAGCATTTGTGCACCGCCGCCGTCAGTGTCAGCCGGTTTGCCGTGGCATACGGAGCTCCATCGCAGTCTTTAACACTGGTAGCATGCCGCGACAGCGTGGACGTGAACCGTATGTGCAGTTGACGGACTTTGAGCGAGGGCGTATAGTGGGCATGCGGGAGGCCGGGTGGACGTACCGCCGAATTGCTCAACACGTGGGGCGTGAGGTCTCCACAGTACATCGATGTTGTCGCCAGTGGTCGGCGGAAGGTGCACGTGCCCGTCGACCTGGGACCGGACCGCAGCGACGCACGGATGCACGCCAAGACCGTAGGATCCTAGCAGTGCCGTAGGGGACCGCACCGCCACTTCCCAGCAAATTAGGGACACTGTTGCTCCTGGGGTATCGGCGAGGACCATTCGCAACCGTCTCCATGAAGCTGGGCTACGGTCCCGCACACCGTTAGGCCGTCTTCCGCTCACGCCCCAACATCGTGCAGCCCGCCTCCAGTGGTGTCGCGACAGGCGTGAATGGAGGGACGAATGGAGATGTGTCGTCTTCAGCGATGAGAGTCGCTTCTGCCTTGGTGCCAATGATGGTCGTATGCGTGTTTGGCGCCGTGCAGGTGAGCGCCACAATCAGGACTGCATACGACCGAGGCACACAGGGCCAACACCCGGCATCATGGTGTGGGGAGCGATCTCCTACACTGGCCGTACACCACTGGTGATCGTCGAGGGGACACTGAATAGTGCACGGTACATCCAAACCGTCATCGAACCCATCGTTCTACCATTCCTAGACCGGCAAGGGAACTTGCTGTTCCAACAGGACAATCCACGTCCGCATGTATCCCGTGCCACCCAACGTGCTCTAGAAGGTGTAAGTCAACTATCCTGGCCAGCAAGATCTCCGGATCTGTCCCCCATTGAGCATGTTTGGGACTGGATGAAGCGTCGTCTCACGCGGTCTGCACGTCCAGCACGAACGCTGGTCCAACTGAGGCGCCAGGTGGAAATGGCATGGCATGCCGTTCCACAGGACTACATCCAGCATCTCTACGATCGTCTCCATGGGAGAATAGCAGCCTGCATTGCTGCGAAAGGTGGATATACACTTACTAGTGCCGACATTGTGCATGCTCTGTTGCCTGTGTCTATGTGCCTGTGGTTCTGTCAGTGTGATCATGTGATGTATCTGACCCCAGGAATGTGTCAATAAAGTTTCCCCTTCCTGGGACAATGAATTACGGTGTTCTTATTTCAATTTCCAGGAGTGTATATTCGAGCAGTTATTCGTCTTGACATTTATTATTTGTTGGACTTTTCCTGTGGGGTCTGATGCCAAATTATGTCCAATTGGTGCATTACACTGTCAAAGTCTCAGGCTGGTTGGAGGGCTCTGCCCACAATGCTCTAGAAGTTCTCAAATGGGGAGAGATCTGGCGAACAAGCTGGACAATGTAGTTTTGGCAGTAGAAACTCACCGTGTACGGGCATGCAGGATACCTTGCCATGAAGGCCAACAAAACGTCATCGATATACCGTCGTGCCGTGGGGGTTCAATGGACGACAACAAAACAGATCCTGCTATGAAATGGAAGGCACCCTAGATCATCATCCCTGGTTGTCAGGACATGCGGGGACCAAGCAGCAATCGATATTGTAATTGTAAACTGTCGAAGCTGCATTGGTAAAGTACCGGAACTTCAAGCGCTGATAGAAAGCACCGAAGCTGAAATCGTTATCGGTACAGAAAGCTGGCTGAAGCCAGAGATTAATTCTGCCGAAATTTTTACAAAGGCACAGACGGTGTTTAGAAAGGATGGATTGCATGCAACTGGTGGTGGCGTGTTTGTCGCTGTTAGTAGTAGTTTATCCTGTAGTGAAGTAGAAGTGGATAGTTCCTGTGAATTATTATGGGTGGAGGTTACACTCAACAACCGAGCTAGGTTAATGTTGGCTCCTTTTACCGACCTCCCGACTCAGCAGCTTTAGTGGCAGAACAACTGAGAGAAAATTTGGTATACATTTTACATAAATTTTCTCAGCATGTTTTAGTCTTAGGTGGAGATTTCAATTTACCAGAAATAGACTGGGACACTCAAATGTTTAGGACGGGTGGTAGGGACAGAGCATCGAGTGACATTATACTGAGTGCACTATCCGAAAATTACCTCGAGCAATTAAACAGAGAACCGACTCGTGGAGATAACATCTTGGACGTACTGATAACAAACAGACCCGAACTTTTCGACTCTGTAAGTGCGGAAAAGGGAATCAGTGATCACAAGGCCGTTCCAGCATCCCTGAATGTGGAAGTTAATAGGAATATAAAAAAAGGAGGAAGGTTTATCTGTTTAGCAAGAGTAATAGAAGGCAGATTTCAGACTACCTGACAGATCAAAACGAAAATTTCTGTTCCGACACTGACAATGGTGAGTGTTTATGGAAAAAGTTCAAGGCAATCTTAAAATGCGTTTTAGACAGGTACGTGCCGAGGAAAACTGTGAGGGACGGCAAAAACCCACCGTGGTTCAACAATAGTTAGGAAACTACTGCGAAAGCAAAGAGAGCTTTACTCCAGGTGTAAACGCAGCCAAAACCTCTCAGACAAACAGAAGCTACACGATGTCAAAGTTAGCGTAAGGAGGGCTATACGTGTTCAGTGAATTCGAAAGTAAAATTCTATGTACCGACTGGACAGAAAATCCTAGGAAGTTCTGGTCTTACGTTAAATCAGTAAGTGCCTCGAAACAGCATATCCAGACATTCCGGGATCATGATGGCATTGAAACAGAGGATGACACGCGTAAAGGTGAAATACTAAACACATTTTTCCAAAGCTGTTTCACAGAGGAAGACCGCACTTTAGTTCCTTCTCTAAATCCTTGTACAAACGATAAAATGGCTGACATCGAAATAAGTGTCCAAGGAATAGAAAAGCAACTGGAATCACTCAACAGAGGAAAGTCCACTAGACCTGACGGGATACCAGTTCGATTCTACACAGAGTACGCGAAAGTACTTGCCCCCCTTCTAACAGCCGTGTACCGGAAGTCTGTACAGGAACGGAAGGTTCCAATTGATTGGAAAAGAGCAGAGGTAGTCTCTGTCTTCAAAAGGGTTGTCGAGCTGATGCGCAAAACTATAGACCTTTATCTCTGACGTTGATCTGTTGTAGAATTTTAGAACATGTTTTTTGCTCGCGTATCATGTCGTTTTTGGAAACCCAGAATCTACTCTGTAGGAATCAACATGGAGTCCGGAAACAGCGATCGTTTGAGACCCAACTCGCTTTATTTGTTCATGAGACCCTGAAAATATTAGATACAGGCTCCCAGGTAGATGCTATTTTCCTTGACTTCCGGAAGGCGTTCGATACAGTTCCGCACTGTCGCCTGATAAACAAAGTAAGAGCCTACGGAATATCAGACCAGCTGTGTGGCTGGATTGAAGAGTTTTTAGCAAACAGAACACAGCATGCTGTTATCAATGGGGAGACGTCTACAGACGTTAAAGTAACCTCTGGCGTGCCACAGGGGAGTGTTATGGGACCATTGCTTTTCACAATATATATAAATAACCTAGTAGATAGTGTCGGAAGTTCCATGCGGCTTTTCGCGGATGATGCTGTAGTATACAGAGAAGTTGCAGCATTAGAAAATTGTAGCGAAATGCAGGAAGATCTGCATCGGATAGGCACTTGGTGCAGGGAGTGGCAACTGACCCTTAACATAGACAAATGTAATGTATTGCGAATACATAGAAAGAAGGATCCTTTATTGTATGATTATATGATAGCGGAACAACCACTGGTAGCCGTTACTTCTGTAAAATATCTGGGAGTATGCGTGCGAAACGATTTGAAGTGGAATGATCATATAAAATTAATTGTTGGTAAGTCGGGTGCCAGGTTGAGATTCATTGGGAGAGTGCTTAGAAAATGTAGTCCATCAACAAAGAAGGTGGCTTACAAAACACTCGTTCGACCTATACTTGAGTATTGCTCATCAGTGTGGGATCCGTACCAGATCGGGTTGACGGAGGAGATAGAGAAGATCCAAAGTGTGGTGTCACCGCCAGACATCACACTTGCTAGGTGGTAGCCTTTAAATCGGCCGCGGTCCATTAGTATACGTCGGACCCACGTGTCGCCACTGTCAGTGATTGCAGACCGAGCGCCGCCACACGGCAGGTCTAGAGAGACGTCCTAGCACTCGCCCCAGTTGTACAGCCGACTTTGCTAGCGATGGTTCACTGACAAATACGCTCTCATTTACCGAGACGACAGTTAGCATAGCCTTCAGCTACGTCATTTGCTACGACCTAGCAAGGCGCCGTATTCATTTGGTATTATGTGAAGCATGCATCATCAAGAGCGATGTTCTACAATTGTGGATTAAAGTTATTCCAAGATCTTCGTACTTTATATGCTACTATTCATTCGCTTAACTGTTCCAGACCTCACGCCAGTCAGCGTGTAATTAAACGCGTGCGTTTCGGCCTCCTCTAGCACCACAGTGTTTGCTCTTCTGCCAACACTACACATAGAAAGAAGGAACCTTTATTGTATGATTATATGATAGCGGAACAAACACGGGTAGCAGTTACTTCCGTAAAACATCTGGGAGTATGCGTGCCGAACGATTTGAAGTGGAATGATCATATAAAATTAATTGTTGGTAAGGCGGGTGCCAGGTTGAGATTCATTGGGAGAGTCCGTAGAAAATGTAGTCCATCAACAAAGGAGGTGGCTTGCAAAACACTCGTTCGACCTAAACTTGAGCGTTGCTCATCAGTGTGGTATCCGTACCAGATCGGGTTGACGGAGGAGATAGAGAAGATTGAAAGAAGAGCGGCGCGTTTCGTCACAGGGTTATTTGGTAACCGTGATAGCGTTACGGAGATGTTTAGCAAACTCAAGTGGCAGACTCTGCAAGAGAGGCGCTCTGCATCGCGGTGTAGCTTGCTCGCCATGTTTCGAGAGGGTGCGTTTCTGGATGAGGTATCGAATATATTGCTTCCCCCTACTTATACCTCCCGAGGAGACCACGAATGTAAAATTAGAGAGATTCGAGCGCGTACGGAGGCTTTCAGACAGTCGTTCTTCCCGCGAACCATACGCGACTGGAACAGAAAACGGAGGTAATGACCGTGGCACGTAAAGTGCCCTACGCCACACACCGTTGGGTGGCTTGCGGAGTATAAATGTAGATGTAGATATAGATGTAGATGTTGTCGGTAGTCTTGGCGGGCCAAAGTCAGTTTGGTTCCCCACCGCTGTCTGGGGCGTCTCAAGATCCGTCTTATATCATTATCTGGCATCAGTTCGAAGCGGGCTCCATCTCTTGCTGAAGACTATCCTACTCCAGACAATAAGATTTCAGGGCGAAGACGTGCCTAGGGGCGAAAACATGGAGTTTCTTCGTGGCAAAAGAAGAATGTATTACAGCCAAACGTGGTTCATTCAGCGTATCTTACACATGTGTCTACGCGTGTAAGTACTCGTCGGAGGTTGGCCTGCCACAGCCATTCAGACACTTCGCAACCGTGCCACATAGATTTATTTGCTTCTTCGAGACACGGATGCGGCTTATCAACACTAGGAACACGTGCTGCAGAGACCATTGCATTAAGAGGACGCCGCGTAGCGCGTTCCATTGGACTGAAGGGAGCGTATTGTATAGGCCACCATACTACATACCGTTTATCTATCCTTGTGCCGTCGTAGGTATCAACAAACGTAAATTGAAAAGTGCGACTGAGGTGTGGTGTAGCGGATTGGTCATAGATCGCATTATTCATCATATTCTTTAGCAAGTTTCGAGCTGTGTTCTAGATAAGGTTCTTGTGGAAAGTACCTCAAAAAAATGGTTCGAATGGCTCTGAGCACTATGGGACTCAACTGCAGAGGTCATTAGTCCCCTAGAACTTAGAACTAGTTAAACCTAACTAACCTAAGGACATCACAAACATCCATGCCCGAGGCAGGATTCGAACCTGCGACCGTAGCGGTCTTGCGGTTCCAGACTGCAGCGCCTTTAACCGCACGGCCACTTCGGCCGGCTGCATTGTTTTATGACCAGCTTTAACTTCGAGATGTCAGATGTCACATGAGGACGTAAAGTTGAAAAGATGCTGTAGAATAGAAAAATAGAAATTTTAAGAATATTGTGGAATTTTTACGAAGAACAGATACACGGTCAGTGTGGAAGAACCATGTCCTTGTTATAAGTCACTGTTCACTAAGAGCTGCAGCTCGTAAAGATGCTGACTTCGTAAATCTGCTGCCTATGTGTTAAATGGTATTTAATCAGGCTCGAATAACTGTCTCACCGCTGAAGGAGATGTACATTCGCTTTCATGATGATGAAACCTCAGCCTCTACCGGGTCTGCCACAGACTGCGGGGCGTATTTGAGGTCTCGGGAAGTTACTTCTCCTGAGTTTCCATGCTTTAAGATAATTATGTGAGGGTCTCGGAGATACAAATCTCTGCCACCGCTTGGTAAACATTAGAGATACAGCAACCCACTCCTTTTCCATTAATTACTCGTCTATTTGTGTTTGGTAGGATCGTGTAAGTCATATAACGCTCATATCACGTTAGCGACAAAGACCTGCTCTTTAACTCGACTTTCCACGTTACTTTCGCATCATGAGACTCTTTCAGGTTTTGGAGTTACGACAGTTTTGCGTCACAGGTTACCATATGTTTCCATAAAGCCAATTTTGTCAGAGACGTATTTCAACAGTAGTAAATACCCGAAATAAAGTCCACCATTAACGATAAGAAAACAAATCCTTCGTTAACATGCAGTTCTATATGATCATAAGGTACTTTAAAAAATTTGTGAGTATCGTCGTTTTATCGTCAAACATAAAAGGGCACACCTCCAATTAGGACTTCTTCTTCTTCATATTCATCTTCGCCTTTTCCCGTTGCTCAGAGAGTTCAGTGTTGTTAAACGACTTTTGGGAATGTCGATGACAGCTGGTGGCCGGATGAACTTCCTGACGTTAGCAACCCCACGTGGAGTAATCTGTGAACCCTATATGTCTGCCTCTAGAGTAAATCTAATGTCAAGCGTGAGAATGTTTTTTAATCTTTGCGAAGCGTGTGCCTGAGGCGGTACGAGGGTACCAGCTAAGGATTCATGTATTTATTTGAGGAACACCGCATAAAAGGCACATCGAGTACGGCCATCATCTGTTCGATCTGGGCAGCCTCGATTCCCTGAATGCAGAAAGTAGTGCGCTAACACGTTCGGCTGTCCGGACTGGTTCACACATTCCCATTCGCTCTCTCAGCGGGATGGCCAGTCACTCATATGTGCGAAATATCTTACAGAATAAATTAACGCCATTTCCTACGCTTTCTATTTCTCCAAGGGACCTTTTTTTATCATATACAAGCACACTCACAAGAATGATAGCTCAATACTGCGCATTACAGAATTCTCAACTGTCTGTCCAGCTAGTCCCGGATAAAGGCAGCAGGTTTTTACTTCTATTGCATTGGTCATGGCCTATCCATGATTGGACAAAGTTAATGGAGGATCAAACGCAACACCTGCCAGACATATAAAATCTATACCACAGAACCTGTGATATTTGAAAACAAAAAGGGCGGGAGCTCTTGACAAACGTTATAACAGCTGGCACATACTTTGCGTAGTATTAATGTTTTGTAGTAAACCCCTGCTTATGAATATTCTGTGTGGAAAATTACGAAATGACGATACGGTGGAATTCATGGGTTGAAAGGACATTGTCTCTCTCACATAATAACTAATTTTCACTCCGGAGCCGCGCGGGATTAGCCGAGCGGTCTCAGGCGCTGCAGTCATGGACTCTGCGGCTGGTTCCGGCGGAGGTTCGAGTCCTCCTTCCGGCATGGGTGTGTGTGTTTCTCCTTAGGATAATTTAGGTTAGGTAGTGTGTAAGCTTAGGGACTGATGAGCTTAGCAGTTGAGTCCCGTAGGATTTCATACACATTTGAACATTTTTTCATTCCGGAAGTGTACCTCATTTTTCATCAAAAATGGTTCAAATGGCTATGAGCGCTATGGGACTTAACATCTGAGGTCATCAGTCCCCTAGAACATAGAGCTACGTAATCCTAACTAACCTAAGGACATCACACACATCCATGCCGGAGGCAGGATTCGACCCGCGACCGTAGCATTCTTCATCAACCAAACCTTCAGACCAGTATTTTACGTGCATATTTGCCATAACTGGCGTCTAGTAGATCAACTTGTCGGTTTAAATAAGTTCAAAACAAACACATTCAAGATAGTTATTAATTATCCATGAAGTTTATTAATGAGTAAACTGCCGTAAATTTGTACACCGGTTTCGATTTGGTTAGGCTGAGATAGTGTTGTGTTATATCTTCCATGTGACCGTCAGCAGTTGCTAGGAAAAACGCCAGTGGTACAGACCTACTGCTGGAAATACGGCTGTCAATGTTTGCTACATAAACGCAGACTAAGAAGATGTAGTCTTTGGTGTAGCTCTTTGGTTGCTGAAGGTTTCGTCGGGACACATCATCTTTGATTCTTCCGACTCTCCTGTCCCATAGGACTATAGAAGTCAAATCACAAGAGCAAAAGTGAGTACTCAATAATACCTCCTCAACTACCCATCGTACGGGCTGAGGGGCCATCCTTGTACAACTCGACATCGCGTTAACTGTGAGGCAATGCACCATCTTATCCCATATAAAACATTTTGTCTTCACACAGGATGTGGACGGAACGCAGGTATATGAAGATAAGTCTGAGTGGCTGTGCTACTATTTGAGACGAAGTTACCAATCAATGAGAGACCATGCAAAACATTAAGCCTCGGTAGTGTCAGAGACCTATCATCGTGACAGCGGTGATTTTCAGGAGGCTGGTGCAAACAACACACAATGTCGTAATTTCTGAACTGTGTCTCGTCAGATTATACAAATATTACTGGAAAATGGCTCATTCTGGCGAGCTGTGTCCTCAAACCAACCGTAGAATTCAGTCCTCCGAATTGGGTAGTCTTCTTCATCGTTTGCAACGGTCTTGAAATACATACCTTTCGGTTTACACCATTACGAATTCATCTTAACGTCTCACCGTCTCACCCGACTTTCGTACTATGTGTGGCTCACCGATTTTTGTATCGATGAGACAAAATATAGCAGTACCACAGCACAGGATGTTGTTATTATAGCTCTTCGTTATCGGACGAATCGTACGTTATAGACAACTTTAACAGTTCAGTTGCTTTCGATTTTGTCACGAATACGCGACGTGGTTCGAAGTGTTGGTGGCGATGTGATAAGCCCTTCCTGCCACTGCACTTGTACCTCATGAATGTTCTCGTACTTCCAATACAATTTCAGTACAGGCTAGTCTCCTGAAAACGACAGCGTCACCTGAAGTCATTATAACGCTGAATGACTGACTTATTCCCATACAAATGATGTAAGTACATTAACTCATCACACCTTCTCGGCATATTGGTATGTTCAGATTAATAACAGTCAATTGTGTGTGTGGATGAGGGAGAAATAATAAATTAATTCTGGTAACATGTTGAACAGCGCTTTTTGTCGCAACACACATTTGGTTATATCCTGCATCACTGTTAGAGAATCATTTTTCTTATTAATCAAACATTTGCTACAGAGACCGATTTCTGTTTTGGAACAATCCTGATCATCAGTTTTTGTTTGGCTGGAAAGGCCTGTTTCCTGTATTAATTATATAAAATTATTTTCAAGTTTTACTGTAAAATCCATTTAATTCTTATATCACAATTTTCATTACAGAATTGAAGCCCGATGATTGGTTTCAGTTGTTGTGCACTGAAAACCATCATTGTTAACTGTGTTCAAGCAATGACATGCAATTTTACTGTCGGTGATCGAAACTTCGTAGGTAAAACTTCGTGAGTGGGCCAGCTTGGAAACCACAATCTCGCCGGATGACGATATTAAAGAAGGACGTTAGTAAAAGGTGCCTTACGTGCCCATGATTTGCTGTGATAGAGAATTTTTTGTTGTATTCTGTTCTCACTAAAACACCTGCTATATAATCACAAATCATGGGCATGTGATGCAGTTTTTAATAATGCAACTGGTCATTTGCCTTTCAATTATTAATTGGGGCATGTGACTTACTTTGTAAAATTACTTTTTACGCACAGTTGTGTAAATAGCATCTGATGGATTTACTATAGTTAAACCGGCTGACTCCAATGTGTAACTGGTATTTAATACGGTCGAAGCCTAATGTTGGACTGATGTGAAAGTCATTGCCCGTGCCGTAGTACGTGCATACCATTCATGTTTGCCATGCCCATGAGCCACTACTCATCTTCATGTAAAACTCATTATTGACACCCAAAAGCTCATTATTATAACTACTGTTCGCCAATGTGGCAAATGCAAGCATGCAGACCGTATTTCCTAATAACGTTAGCGTTCGATGTAGACGACGTTGGTAAGAACATGTAACTTGTAATGTATACTCGCTTGGCCGGCAAGATCGGCAAAATCCTACAATACCTAATGACGAGGGTCAGATCTCAAGTGTGCTGGTAATACTTTAAGAGAAAGCTGCTGAACACCTGTGAGGGGTGAGCGCGGAGCGAAGAAACTGTGTTTCCCTCGTCTCCTCCCAACTAGTGAATGCGCAACGTCTGTCTTACCACTTTGCTTTAGCAGTGATCTTTATAGTCTGTCAAGTTACGTGTCTTCGTTCGCCGTTTATTGATCCCTATTTGCTTTTATTTTTATATGTACAATACAATGAAAAAGAAGAATTACGTAATTTAACGAGCATGGAAACTTTATGTTGCCATTGCAAGCAAGGAAATAATAACTAGAAACAGGAAAATGTCGTGAAAACGATAAAACGAAAAACTGACGCGAAACTTAAGGTTTTTCAATGAAATTACGCGATATCGGCGATTTTTCGATATAACGTAAAATTTGTCATTTTCCCGTATAAAAAAATGTTATAAGTCTCAGGACGACACTTTGTCAACATTTGTAACGTAGTAATTGAATGTCGAAATTGCATTTTTGCCCTCATGCTGAGGTTGTTCGTGTACATTCTCAATATGACACTTCATATCTCACGTAACGAAATATAATCTCAAATAAGCAAAAGAAAAAAAAAGAAATAAATAAATAAAAAATGGCAAACACACCGAATCTGACAGAAATATAAGATCAAAAGTAACAATAAACACGGAATTTGGCAAAACCCATCTTCTCTGGCAAAAAATAACTCCTATTTTTGGATAAAAACACAGAAAGTGGCAAAAATAACAAAGAAATTGCAAAAACAGTATACCTAATTTGAAAAAACACCCGTGAATTGGCAAAAAATAGCAGCAACAGTGGCAAAAAAATTACCTCGAATTTGGCAGCACCGAATCTGTCAAAAATATAACACCGAATCTGAAAAAAAATATAAATCCGAATCTGGCATAAAAGTCGAATTAGGCCAGAAATAACGCAGAATTTGGCAAATAATGTAACGGGAATTGGTAAAACGTAGGGCCGAATAGGGAAAAAATATAGACCGAAATTTGTAAAAAAAAAAAAAACAAAGAAATTGGTTAAATGACACCGATATTGGCAAAAATAACATTGAAATAGGCAAAAAACACAGAAATTGCCAAAAAACTTTGAAACTGACAATAAATAAAGCAGAAAGAAGAAAGTTACACGGACAGCAAGAAAATAACATAGAACTATGAAAAAGTAAAAGTGACATCGGGAAAAAACTAATTTTCAGAAAAACAGCACTGAATTTGGCAAGAAAAACACCAAAACTGACAAAAAATTACCCCAAATTTGGCCATGAAATGAAACTATTCTTTCCCGTCCCTATGAAAAACAGAACCGTAATATTGGCGATGTTTTCCATGAATAATACTAAAACTGTTACGTGATAAAACGATGCATTTCAGTACATGTATATATAGTACGTATATTAATAAACTACTTATACAACATCTGTTATTACCGTCAGTACGCACAAGCGGATAATTTGACTGATGTTCTGTAAGTATTATTTCACTGAAGAGGTGATAGGTTCTTGATATGTTTACGTCGCTCGAACGTAATGCTCTCACCCACAGTTACATAGTTGACGGCTATGCAGTCATATATATGTTGCTAGATGTATGCATACTGTTATGCGATAAAGCACATCACAGTACCCACTGGACTCGCTGCAGCATTTCTGATGCGGAAGTTCTCCTCAGCAGCGGATAGTACAAGTCGTTTTCCACATACAAACGACCTTCTTATCGTTCACAGTGTCACAGAATAGTTAAATCAGATCAAAACCATGGTATCCTTGACGGTAGTGGATACATACTTTTCCGAGTCTAACATGGATGTCTATGGGAACATTTTGTAATTGTTTTATGCCTGTGAGGAGAACTCGTTATGACATAATAATTCATTCTGTCTGTACACTGCGCAAAGTTCTGTCCCACGCAGTGACATTGCCACATCTGGAGTACATCAGCAACTAGTCCTTTAGATAAGGTCACGTCACGTGGTTGTATAACACACTGACAGAAAAAAATTCAAACACCAAGAAGGAGTTATGCAACATAAATGAAAGTTGGCAGCCGTGTTTCTAAATCTGAAAAGATTATTCACATTTCACGCTAATCGCTTAAGAGCGACGCTCGTAGCGCCGCTATGAGGATGCAAATAAGTTTTGCTGTAAATATACCCTGTAACGGTCGTGGGTGATAATTAACCTTTGAGATTGACGTGGCGAATTGATGCTAGTCAAGAATGCCTCTAAGGCGACAGAGAAAACGTCTTAGGAACCAGACTGCATTTGGATGAGGTCTTGAAATAGGGCTACAAGAAGCTGAATGATCCTTCTGCGATACTGCAGAAAGACTTGGCGGGAATGTCGCCATTGTACAAGAATACTGACAGCGGTGATCACGAAAATATACGGTCGCAAGAAGACTGGGCTCCAGACGGCATCGTTGCACTACCGAGAGGTTGGACCATCGTGTTCGGCGTATGGCTTTGGCTCATGAAACTGCACCTGCAGCAGCAATCTGAGCAGCAGTTGGCACCGCAGTGACACAACGAACTGTTGCAAATTGGTTACGTCAGAGACCGCTCCGTTCTAAACACCCTGTAGCGTGCATTCCAGCGACCCAAACCACCGCCATTCGGGACTTCTGTGGTGTGAAACGAGAGGTCGTTGGAGGGCAGCGTAGAGGTCTATTATATTTTCTATTTAAAGCTTGTTCTGCCTCGATGCCAGTGATGGCTGTGTGTAGGTTGGAAGGAGCCCAGTTGTGTTCTACCATCAGCCTGTCCACGTGTTAGAGACAGTGGACCTCTCCTGGAGTTATGGTATGCGGTGCGATTTCGTATGACAACATTCTCACGGTTACCCTACGCAACCTCACTGCGAAACTGTACGTCAAACGAGTGATTCGGCCCGTTGTGCTGACATTCATGAACAGCACGCCAAGGAGTCTTTTCCAAAAGGCTAAGGTTCGCCCACATACCGCTGTTGTAACCCAACATGCTATTCAGAATGTCGACATTTGTCTATGCCTGCTCAATTACCAGATCTGTCTGCAACTGAACACGTATGGGCACAATCGGACAACTCCAGCCTCATCGACAGCCAGTCTTAAACGTCCCTGTATTAACAGACCAAGTGCAACAGGTATGGAGCTACATGTAAACAATGTTCAATTGTGTGTGAAATCTTATGGGACGTAACTGCTAATGTCATCAGTCCCTACGCTTACACCTACTTAACCTAAATTATCCTAAGGACAAACACACACACTCATGCCCGAGGAAGGACTCGAACCTCCGCTGGGACCAGCTACATCTCAAACACTGATATCGAGCAGCTATACAACACGATTCATGAACGTCTGCATACTAGCAGTCAACATTCTGGCGGTTACACCGGTTATTAAAATACTAGAAATTCACATTCGCAATAGCATATTTCGTATTTGCATTAACTTGTCCCGGAAGCGTTGGCCGTGCGGTTCTAGGCGCTTCAGTCCGGCACCGCGGGACTGCTACGGTCACATGTTCGAATCCTGCCTCGGGCATGGATGTGTGTGATGTCCTTAGGTTAGTTAGGTTTAAGTAGTTCTAAGTTCTAGGGGACTGATGACCTAAGATGTTAAGTCCCATAGTGCTCAGAGCCATTTGAACCATTTGAACAATTAACCTGTGATCTTGCTGTGTTAATCATATAACTATATCACCTAGACAGATGTTTTTCGAAATTTCATTACTCTGCATTAATTATTTTTTGGTGGTGGGATTTTTTTCCAGCCAGCGTATATATCCTTTGAAATGACTCCAATACCCGCATACGTCGTATTTCGTCACTTAAAAAGTGTTCTGTTATAGGAAAGAGTGAAAGAGTTAAAAATCCTGTCCTCCCATTAGATCCCACACGCGTTTGTTTGGAGACCAGCCATGAGATCGTGCTGGCTAGGCATTTTGCTGAACGTCTTCCAGAGCACATTGAGTTTCACGGCCAGTGTGTGGGTGAGCATTACCCTGATGGAACAACGCATTGCCTTCCTCCAAAAGCATGGGTCTAACAACATCGTGCACCTACCGAGCGCTGTTTAGCTTCCCCTCCAGAAACTCCATAGTTTAACGAGTGTTGTAGCTTATCGCACCTTCGCCCATGAGGCCTGGGGTGGGAGTAGTCTGTCTTGGAAGAATGCACTCTACGTCGTACGCGCAAACGACCATCACTGAGGCAGACAGAATCTGTTTAGGTCGCTGAAGACCTCGGCGTTCCATTCCATCTCCGAAGTAATCATCTGACGGCAACAGTCGGTGTCATGCACATAGATGCTGTGATGCAAGTACAAGATGGGCTAGAGGTGTATGTACCCGCAGTGCCACTGCTAATACCTGGTTCGCAAGAGTTTGTGTTTCGAAGTTTGTCCTCATGAGCCCTCTTATCTGTTCCGTGGTTGCTGTACGATCTGCTACTGCTGCCCTTACAATACGACGATCTTCGCGGGAGTCTGTGTTGCGTGAACGTCCAGAATGTGATCTACGGGTGTGACCCCTGATACCAGCATCGTTGTACAACTGACGCAGCACGTCCAGCTTGAGCGTCAAATTTTAGAAAGCACCGTCCAGCCACTCGGAAGGCAACAATTTTATCCCCCTTTCAGACTCACTCAGTTGGCTGTAAGAAGGATGAGTGCGCTTCTATAGCATGCTTGCCTGCTTGCTTCACACGTTTGCACGACACTGAGACATCTGTCTGTGAACATTCCTTATTAAAGGGTAGACACAGACGGTGCTCTGGCAGCTATGCCACTACTCTATTTGTTGGCGGACGACGGCGAAACCATAATAGTTCATGGTTTATCCTCCAGGTGGTATATGCCGTCATAGGATCAAAATCGATGTCGCCTTTGCAGGTGTCCTGTTTTGTTTCCGGGAGCGTGTTTTGAAGAAGTCAAATGACCAATTAATAGCAGTAGCCGTGAGCTACACAAGAAAACACAGGAATCATAACTCATCAAATTACAGCTAAAAGATTATTGGCCGGTTTGCTTGAAAGAAAGAGAGAAGAATGCAATGAAGTGTACAAGAGTTGCACGTAGCTCTTTATTTTATTCTACAGTTGCATTATGAAACGAAGTTATAGATGTTGCATTTTAAATTAGTTTTGATTTCCATACACAAGGAAGATTTCGAATTCATGTGTGAATCCCCAGCTGATTTAATCACGAGTCGCCACGTGAGTATGACGCGAGTGTAGATTATTGGATTCCACAAGTTACGTTTTAAGGTTGTGATTTTAGTACATTGTGAGTCTAACTGAAACTTCTCCAAATGTTTAAGAACAAGCTGATCACATCAAGTAATGTTGAGTGCTGTGGATGAAGCGAAGGAAACTTTCCCGAAAACGGAGCAGCTGCCCTATTGTTAAGTTAATTATAGTTAGTAGAGCGACAGAATCAAGTTATACTTTCACTTGGACGAAGTTTCACACAGTCTTATTGGTAACAAGACAGAAGTAGACGTGTTCCTTCGTAGTGTACATAGCAGCTGGATGACTCCTTTTGGCCGATACTAAAATGTAGACTTTTACGGCCGGAAATATCATGTCCATTACAATTATCCGGGGTGTTATGCCGTGGTCGGTTGATGAATTCTGTGTCGATTCATCAACCGACCACGGCATAACGGCCCGGATAATTATAATGGACATCCTTTTGGCCGGGCGGTGTGGCCGAGCGGTTCTAGGCGCTACAGTCTGGAACCGCGCGACCGCTACGGTCGCAGATTCGAATCCTGCCTCGGGCATGGATGTGTGTGATGTCCTTAGGTTACATAGGTTTAAGTAGTTCTAAGTTCTAGGGGACTGATGACCTCAGATGCTAAGTCCCATAGTGCTCAGAGCCATTTTTGACCCCTTTTGGCACTGCCAGGTCAGGAGCATGCTTTGGATTCTAGAGAGACTTTGATTGTGCGACGCCGCAACCTATCACAGAATATGTTATGTGAGTTAAAAGTTTGCTGGTTGTACAGCACAGCTAGGAAGAAAATTAACGCTTCCAGTCTTCGATTAGTCTGAAAGTTTGCTGCGGTGTTTTTGTGTTCAGACTGAGAGAGAAAGAAAAGCACATCACCTAGGGATTAGAAAATCATCGTAATGTCACACACGTTGATTGCAACTGTTCTCAGTTGCTTATTGTGGAAAGGCATAATTGACACAAACTTTACATTTTGGAGCGCAAGTATTGTTGTTGAAGTAAAAGCTTTAACTGAGGGCCTATCCATAATACAGTCTCATTAGTTACTCATTGAACAGACATATTTTGCGTAATTAAGCTTTTCCTGTTCCAGAATTGTGTGTACTAATCGGAATTTATGGCGCAGTACTACATAAAATATTACAATCCAACCACTACCCGACACTGATTAAAATGTAAAACGCTTTGATTAAGTTAACCTCTACGTACAGCCTGCTGCCGCTTTTATCCCTCCTGGTCTGTTGCTATATTTCGCTACTGTTTTTTCCCGTTTACACGAAAATAAAATGTGAGGTGAACAGAGGGCAGAAATTGAATGAAATAAGTCAAGCGTTCAGTCTCAACTAAAACTACAGGTATCACACATAATTTATTTGGGTACGCCGGAAAAAAAAAATTTTTCAGCTGGTTTGTAGCTTGAGTGAATGCAGTCTACTTCAATAAACGGCTCATGCTTTGTACGGTGCAAGGTCCCGTTTGCAAGCTGGCTATCTGACAGCTTCCACGGGTCAAAAACATTACTTTCAATATTTCATGCATTTATTACCTAACTTTAAAATTAAAAATTCAGTCATAATGTACTCATTAAGAGGTAGAATCTAGTGTAGTCTGTGTGACGCGGTAAGACAAGTCTTATAGTTATATACTGTGAATATGTTTATCAGCAGTATAACTTACAATGCCCAAAATTACACTGTATATATTCACTGATTACTAACAATTTCCAACTAACTTTATACGTAACTTCAACTTTCACCACACTCACTCACCGACGTCGTTCCATGAAGTGGTGAAAGGTAGAAGTTTATAGCTTGATGGTTTCAGCCAATCAAAATACAGGATGGTTCCAGTTTATTTATCATTATTTTTTTTAAAAAAAAGCACTGATAAACAAGAAGCACAGCGCCACACACAGTATAAGCTATCTACGAAATGTGCACTAGCTATATTCTCCCAGGATAATTAGTGTTGCAGAAACGTTACGCGTCGCTGTCTTCAAGACCGCATCCTCTGCCCTGCAACAGGGCTGAGTGTTCCGCTGTGGCCGCAGGCACGCCACTGTGTCTCCGTGCCACAGTACAGGATGGGAAGCACACTTTATTTAAAGATATATGTATGTCACAGTCCCCAGCGTCCGGAGGCGACGGTAATGGCAAGCAGGTTGTTGAGAAACTGGCAGGGATGCCTTTCCTCCCTCCTCCATGGTAGGGGCTGATCAACAAGTAGGCAGGATGATGCCGTTCTAAGAAGCAAGGACTAACAGCAAATGTTAATGTAAGGTGTATTAGAACTATACTAATTTCGTTTTTAAGGAATTCCCAGATGTTTTCACAAAATGAGACAGTAATAGAATGTTACCGCCGCCAGCACAATTTTTCCATACCCGAAGTATTTGAAAATTGAAACCATCGCACCGAATTGTATCACAGCATATGCTACAGTCGTTCTGATTTGAAGGACACAGCAACCAGAAATACCGGAAACAGATAAACAAACTCTTGTAAGGCCATCCCTACGGCACTATTACTCGTTAGAATGTGGTCGTGAGAATAATGCCAAAAATTCTGTTGCTTCCACCTGGATATGCTATGTATATAGACCACAGCGCTAAAAAAATTTACACACCTAGAGAAATTAATGGAATCTCAAACAACCCTGCAAATTAGGTCACCCATTTAATTCCAACGTGTGCTGTAGAGCAACTAACACTGAGCAAGCAATGGCTGAAAATGTTGCATAATTATTGGCATCAACCGACGAATGCTCTGGCTTGTGCTTATAGCTGGAAAATTTTACTACCGACACTGGTAGCATAAATTACACCACAAATGGTAGGCTCCTTAGCAAGAGGAAGAAGAAGAATACTGCGCTTTCACGCACTGCAGAGCCGTTGCACGATAATACTACCTTGACAGTTGGACTGTCAGCAGCACTTAGAGGAAGAATGATCTTTGATGTTAAAGAAGGGAATGTCTAATCCATTTATTACCTGGGTAGTAAATTGTGCAGCTTCGAACTGCGATACACTATGTCAAGGCAAAGTCATCATTTATCTTTCGATCCACAAGACCACTTCCTGTGTGCATGTATACAGGGTGACCCATTGATAGTGACCGGGCCAAATATCTCATGAAATAAGCATCAAACGAATCAACTACGAAGAACGAAACTCGTCTAGCTTGAAGGGGGAAACCAAATGGCGCTATCGTTGGCCCACTAGATGGCTCTTCTATAAATCAAACAGATATAAAATGCATTTTTTAAAATAGGATCCTCCATTTTTATTACATATTCGTGTAGTACGTAGAGGAATATGAATGTTTTAGTTGGATCACTTTCTTCGCTTTGTGATAGCTGGCGCTGTAATAGAAACGTATAAGTATGTGGTATCACGTAACATTCCGCCAGTGCGGACGGTATTTGCTTCGTCATACATTACCCGTGTTAAATGGGCCGTTGACCAATTGTGGAAAAGGTCGATATCGCGTTGATGTATGACTATTCTGATCACAATCCCCAACGGGCGTGTGCTATGTATGCTTCTCGGTATCCTGGACGACATCATTCTAGTGTCCGGACCTTTCGCCGGATAGTTAGGTTATTTAAGGAAACACGAAGTGTTCAGCCACATGTGAAACGTCAACCACGACCTGCAACAAATGATGATGCCCAAATAGGTGTTTTAGCTGCTGTCACGGCTAATCCGCACATTAGTAGCAGACAAATTGCGCGAGAATCGGGAATCTCAAAAACGTCGGTGTTGAGAATTCTATATCAACATCGATTGCACCCGTACCACATTTCTATGCACCAGGAATTGCTTGGCGACGACTTTGAACGTCGTGTACAGTTCTGTCACTGAGCACAAAAGAAATTACGGGACAATGACAGATATTTTGCATGCGTTCTGTTTAGCGACGAAGCGTCATTCACCAACAGCGGTAGTGTAATCCGGCATAGTATGCACTATTGGGCAACGGAAAATCCACGATGGCTGCGACAAGTGGAACATCAGCGACCTTGGCGGGTTAATGTATGGTGCGGCATTGTGGGAGGAATGATAATTGGCCCCCACTTTCGATGGCAATCTAGATGGTGCAATATATGCTGATTTCCTACGTAGTGTTCTACCGATGTTACTACAAGATGTTTCACGGCATGACAGAATGGTAATGTAGTTCTAACACGATGGGGTGTCTGGAACTTAGCTCGCATGCGGTTGAAGCGGTATTGGATAGTATATTTCGTGACAGGTGGAATGGTTGTCGAAGCATGGCCCGCACGTTCACCTGATCTGGCGTCCCCGGATGTATTTCTTTGGGGAAAGTTGAAGGATATTTGCTATCGTGATCCACCGACAACGACTGACAATATGCGTCAGCGCATTGTCAGTGCATGTGCGAACATTACGGTGGACGAACTACTCGCTGTTGAGAGGATTGTAGTTACACGTATTGCCAAATGCATTGGGGTTGACGGAGATCATTTTGAGCACTTATTGCAGTAATGTGGTATTTACAGGTAATCACGCTGTGACAGCATGCGTTCTCAGACATGATAAATTCGTAAAGGTACATGTATCACATTGTAACAACCGAACTAAAATGTTCAAACGTACCTGGTCCTGTCTTTTAATTTAAAAAACCTACCTGTTATCAACTGTTCGTCTAAAATGTGAGCCTTATGTTTGTGACTATTGAAGCGCCAACTATGACAAAGCGAAAAAAGTGGTCCAACAAAAACATTCTTATTTCTTAACGTACTACACGAATATGCGATAAAAATGGGGGTTCCTATTTTAAAAAACACAGTTGATATCCGTTTGACCTATGGCAGCGCCATCTAGCGGGCCAACCATAGCGCCATCTGGTTTCCCTCTTGAAGCTAGATAAGTTTCGTCCTTTGTAGTTTTTTCTTTTGATGCTTATTTCGTTTGTTATTTGGCCCGGTCACGATCAATGGACCACCCTGTATATATAGGATATATATGGGCAGATTTTGCAATAGGTGACGTTTCTCCAGTTCAATATCGTGATGATACACATATTGACAATGCAGAAAGTACTTAGCAAGTGTGAATTTCGTGTGTTTCGAGCTGTTTCCTGCTTGAGCCTACAGTGCCAGTTTCTCTGCGAGCAGGTTGCTGACGAGCAGGTTGTGGATACCTGGGGACTGAGACACACATCTAAAGAAATGTAATATGCGTTTTTCATCGTATGCTATGTCAGGGAGATGTAATTGTGTGCCTGCACCTTCAACAGGGCACACGGCCCTGCGGTGATGTGGTGCTAGGTTCAGCAGACGATGCAGACTTGTAGATGCTGGTGGGTAATGTTTCTGCTACTCACTGTCATGACAGAAGACACACAAATATTTCAGGAAGAATATAGCAAAATAATATAGATACATTACTGAAATCGTTTATGAGCCTGTGCTTCTTACTTATTGGCATATTTTTTATTAGAGTAATGTTAAATAAATTGGAAACAGCCTCCATTGTGACTGGCTGAGAGCATAATGACGTCTACGTGACATGATGCGAAATAAAAAATATGGATAAATCTCTAAAAAATTGTTGGGCGGGTACTTACACATCTGCCAGGGTGTGGTCACTGCAGGTCCCGCAAATGACATAGTAGAACTCGAGTGGTGCGACTTCATGTAGTCTGTTATCAGTAACAAATATGCTCAACCTTATCCTCCCAGAATGACACAACGTTCCCCTTTTAGCTAGAGTGTGTAACATTCATTACCACTAATAATTCGTGGCTACTGCTGCCACATTATTGGTGATGCTGCTCACTTTGCATTTATTGGGTAAATTGACATATGGAAACGATGTTTCTTTTTTGCAACTATCTGCTCACGCCAATGCGTGCTGGTGCAAATGTGAACTTGCTGCAGCAGCCGCTCATCGTATGTTAGTGGGCAGGCAATGTAGCTCGTCACGGGCTTTGCTGTGTTGCAGCTTCCACGTGGTCTAATATGCTGCTGCTGGAAGCAACATTGTGACTGTATGCTGAAAAATAATTGCGAACAATTATAGCTGCAACAATATCAATGCTTAATTTGAAGAATGTTCTGAAAAACTAATAGCAATAATAGCGCAGATTTATTTGGCAGTATCAATATCTTTGATAGACAATAATATTAGCAGATACTGACTGCCTGTTCCTGCTCAAAAGACTTTTTTGACTTTTTTTGCAACTTCACGAATTTATGCAGCTACTGCTGCTTGCTGGTGCTGTTGGCCGAAAGGTGCAATACTCAAATGTCAATGAATATCGGGCATTTGACAAGGAGACAGGGGGAGAAGAGGCAGTAGTAGTGAGGAAGAGGGTCGAGAGAGAGAGAGAGAGAGAGAGAGAGAGAGAGAGAGAGAGAGAGAGAGCAATTACATAAGAGCCTGGTTACTTAAGAGAATAGTTGACGAAGTTATTCTTCTTATCATGGGTCATGGGTTAAGACGTAAAAGATCAAAAGGCACAAGAATGTCCACTGTCGTACTACTAATATTCACAACCATCATTGAAACCTTTGCTTGTTTCAGCGCATTTAAAATAAATTATTTAAATCCTCGGCAAAGACATAATATATTCCTCCTATGATGATTTTCATTTGAGTAACACTTAAGATGGTGTCTAGCAAGCATAGGTGGGAAAACTGGTTGAAACTACACGCTGAGACAAGCCGTAAGATTTTACCTTTGTCTATTTCCTTAAAAACTTGCACTAAAACCGAACGGAGTGGCCAGGCGGTTTGAGGCCCCATGTCACGGATTCCACGGCCCCTCCCGCCGGAGGTTCCAGTCCTCCCTGGGGCATGGGCGTGTGTGTTGTTCCTAGCATAAGTTAGTTTAGGTTAGTTTAAGTAGTGTGTAAGTCCAGGGACCGATGACCTGAGCAGTTTGGTCCCTTAGGAATTCACACACATTTGAACATATTTCATGTGGCATTAATGCGAGAAAAGAATACCCTAACGTTAGCGGACGCTGCTGCCTGATTTACTCGTGAAATAGCATTTAAATGATTTAAATGAAAAAGTTTCTATTATTTGAATCACACATGAAATTAAATGAAGGGAAATGCACAGAAAAGATTAAAGGCAGATGGAAATTAGACCGTCACAGTACACACAGAACTATCACAAAAACAATCGTAGTGGCTGACATCATGTTGACAAATGAAACACCAATTAACATGTGATCCGAAAATGTTCACATGCAAAAACGAAAGAAAGAGCCCACATGATTCAGGAGTTTAAAAACAGCAGCAAGCACGCAGGTTACGAAATACGGTTGAAAACTGAGTAAGTCATACACACACGATTCAGAAAGATTAAGAGGGATGCAGTAGTGTCGGTGAAATAATGAACATGGAAAACTGAGAACTCAACATGTTAGTAAAAAAATGCGGTTCCCACGACCAATGCAAGTTTCACAAACACAGAAAATAAATCTTTCTTTTCACATGGAAAAGAAGATCATTCACTGCAGCCAGTGATTACGATTGGAAACTGGAAAGATGGAGATGAAAGCTCAGTGAATGAAATGCAAAGACGTGATAGAAAGCACAAGGGTAGAGGATAAAGAGGAAACTCAAATAAGTATAGAACTACATAAGAAAAATTATTTCACGCACGTAAAATACAGCTACAAATGATTCACTGTAGACAAGGAAACATTCTAATGTAAACTAAGCATCCCAAAGTAGATGCCACTTCTATTTCCAGTGGAACCAAGGAGGCACCTCAATGAATCACGAAAATCCTATAGTTCCCTACTCGAAACAAATCATTGGATGTGATTCAGAATACAGTGCTGCAAAAGAAAATGATTAAATATCTCAGTAAGGCTGAAGACTTACACTACCTTATCATAATTCCAAGTTACCAAGTATACTGAAGACGTTCACTAACCATCAAACCACGCAGTTTCAAGGAAGTGTCGTGAAAGATCCCTTCTACCACGTAACTAACAACATTCGGATGATTTACGCATATGGTACAAACCTCTTTACCTCGGTGAAGTTCCTGAACGTTGGCCATACTGTCACCACATCCGGCAGGAACATTACACTAGTAACCACTTTGGAAATACAAAGCAGACACACACATCCACTCACTCTTTCACGCAAGAGGGTTCGAAGAGGAAAGAACACAAGGATATAAGATAGAAGCAATGTGGAATAGGGGTGAGGGTTATGTGGGGAACAATGGATGATAGTTATACGTATATAAACATAAAAATCAGATTCTATCAGAACAGGCCTACAGTGATTCAACTGTACCGATCGCCACCACGTCATCCTCAGCCGATACACGTCACTGGATGCAGATATGGAGGAGCATGTGGCCAGCACACCGCTCTCCCAGCCGTTGTCGCTATTTCTCAGTCTCATAGGGACTGAGTGCACTCCAGTCGCCAACAGCGCTCAGCACACCTGGACGGTAAGTGATCCAAGTGCTAGCCTAGCCCGACAGTCCTGAAAGTTGATTATCTGACGCGGACAGATTTTGGGACTGCAGAAGGCCGTTGGCACATACATAAACATCTTTAAAACTGTAATTTCTTAGTCTTTCCCGGGGATTTTGTGACATCTCGTTGATTCTTGTGTACTGCCAGTGGTCTGCGTTTATCTGACACAATCTTTTGACGTCGTACCTACAGGAAGCACCTGATGAAGATGCCGAGGTACGACGTCGTAATATTGTGTTAGATAAACGCACACCACCGGCAGTATACCCGAATCAACGAGATTTGATCTTTAAACTAATTCAGAACGCATGTGGTTTCCAGCATGACGTTAACAATGGTTCCAATGATATATTCCATTGCTCGTCTTTTACCAGGTTAAGTTAAGAACCATACCGTAAATCAGAGGTGTGAATATGACACGTAATAACAAGGTAAAGCGAGAAAAATATCATAAAACGGTTCTCACAGAGACGTTTCACCGCAATCTGTTGCTTCCCAAACCCTGTAGTACACTTCACTGTTGTTGCACTCCATATTCATTATATTGCAGTTTTAACGGGCAAGACTGTATACCGTGCACACACGAGCTCCAGCACACCGTTATCAAAGTTCTTGTCATTTGCTGTTAACCAGCGATTAGCAACGCACGAAGTCCCTTGCCTACTAGATATGGTTGTGTGGTCAGCTGCAGTGCCGTAGAGCTGCGCTCCAGAATTACGTTTTCAAGTTGCGACGTGATGGTAACTGGATCCCTTCCTGCAGCAACGTCAAAATTCAAGACACAACTTATTGCAATTGCTGGTAGACTAGTATAGCATCGTGCCCGGTATGACGATGGAGAAATGGCACTAAGTGATAAGGATGTAACAGGAAATGGCCAGAGTTATGGTTTATATTAGTTCCGAAATGCTTGCGTCCTCACCATTTTGGCAACAGTGACACGAAGCTGTCTGTGATACCATTTTATGAGAAACAAGATTGTGATCTCGTGGACTGTGTTGATTATATAATGTTGATGCACTTCAGGGAATACGGGAATGAAGGATGCAAAACCAGTCGGTGTAAAAATAAAGTGCTGCTTTGTTGAAATACTTCAAAGACAAAGTTGTAGATAGTAAGTAATATCGCCTTTGCTTGTTATCAGGAGGCACCCATGATATTAATTGAGAATACCAGCGTCCTCTGATGGTGCTTGTATGTGTGCTCCTTTTATCTTGTAGGAATGTGTGCAGGATAACAAGAGAAAAGTGGCTAACTCTCACTAGAGATAGCTTCAAAAATTATTTCCTACAAAGAAATAATCAGCGTGGAATAAAGAAAAGATTCGTGGGAAGAAACATTTAGAAAAGATTCATAGCTAGGCTGAATGTTTTCCGTGTTGGTCTCCCTCATGTCTCGTTCGTTCGACCACTTGAAAAGTGCATTTGTTCTGGGTAGTTAGTCTGATTATTTTTGCTCTCTCAACCCTTCAAACGTCTTCATGAAGTCACCATAGTTTTTATTTCCTACAGTCTACTTTTACTTGCAAGAGTTCCTGAAACTATGCTTCATTACCAGTGTGGCATACGCTATACAGTTTCTTATGAAATCACACGTGATGTTTAGGTCGTGTGTATCACTCCTTTTTTCTTCTAACAATTTGATTTTTAGATTCATTAAATTACCAACGTTGAGTAGCTTTTCAGGCTCCTGTTACTGTACATTCTACTAACATAAAGAATCTGAAGCATCTCTATCGCACATTGACAAGCAGCCGATATACCAATGGAAATCGGTAGATGTGATGTGGATGTACAGACAAACACACTTGCACAAGTTCCAAAAGACAGAATGATTTATTCAAGAGAAAGATCTTCTCTAATACGAGCAAGTCAGTATCGCGTTGGCTCACCTCTGGCCCTAATACAAACAGCTATTCCTCTGGCACCCATTGATAGAGTTCGTGGATGTCCTCCTGGGTGATACCGCTACAGATTTGGTCCAATTGGCGCGTCCAGTCCAATATCCACAGTCCCTTCTACTTGCTCGGGATTGTGGAGATCAAATTCGCCAATTGGACAGAATTTGGCGCGGTAACACTCAGGAGGACATCCATCAACTCTATCAACCGGTGCCAACCGAACAACTGTTTGCATAAGGGCTACCGCGATATTAACTTGTTCAGTTTGTCAAGCTCTTCTTCTTGGATAAATCTTCAAACTTTTCTCAAACTGTAGTCATTTGTTTACCTGTCCATGTATATCACATTTCCGATTTCCATCCGATTCGTAAATTCCTTCGTGGTGCGTCGATTTTTGGTCTCAGGGTCTATTAGAGTGCATAGTAAAATCGTATTAGTTGTAGGTTAGGAAAACTGGCCCGATCTGAGTGACTGAGTAGAAGTTTATACGCAAGTACATGAGATACATTGGACTTTTCTTTGGCCGGTCGACGATGATAAAAGTACGAGTAAACACATAATTGTTTTAGTCTCAATCATATACCAAATCACAGCTAGCACTGTCTTCATAAGAGGTGTCAAATTACGTTCTGACCGTTCCTAAACATCATAGTAGTAGGTCCTATGTGTATTTCAGGCCCCAGTGGAGTATGGACAGTGTCACAGACGGGAGCAAGCCTTGCTAGCAGGTCCAGATTCGAGAAATGTCTCGTACAAAAGACTTTCCACGTGACCCCACACAAAAAAAATAGTGAGGCCCGATTAGGTGAACTAACTGTCTACGGGACGGAACCTCCTCTTCCTATCCACCGTTCCCGGAACTTCTGACAAAGGAATTCACGACTATTATATGCTGAGTGATTTGAGACTCAATTTTAGAACAAGACCAGTGTAAAACATCAAACGTAATTTGCTCCTAGATGAAATATGTGTCTCAGGAATTAAGTCTACACTGGTGCAGTTATGCGGAGAGGAAACGGCTGAGAGACTGTTGATCAGTCACAGGCTACGAACATCTACAAGTCACTGAACCCTTCGTCAGTAGCTCTTAACAACTGTAGTATCGGCTTACACAATGGCATCGTGACTACTTCCACCATTGAAGATTCTGCCTCTTGTGAAACAGGCTTCATCCGTGAAAGTGGTGAACTCTAGAAAGGGAAGACTGACAATGTGGCTTTGGAGCATTACTGAACATTCCGTCTTTCATCAAGGGCGCTTCATTGGTGAAAACTAGATACGCAGATATATGAAGCTCGATGCCTAACCGTTGTTTCACCCACAGACACAACGGACGAAAATCAGCAGAAGCGAAAATTTGAACATTTTGTGTGAACAGTGTGCTTCGGTTTTTCTTGCCATGGTGTACGGTGCCTTAAGTCCATCTCACGGTCAACTGATCGAGTGCTTCACACACGTGAGCAATCACTGCTACGCCCGTGCCAGGCTCGGTACAGATCCCTTGTTCACCTCGTTCATTGCACTGCCCCATCAGCAGCACTGAAGCGTAGAGATGGACCGATACGACACGAAACCTCATGAACTGTTTGCATTGCGTATTCCGTGAATGAAAATCAAGTCTGCCAAATGCATCAAGAGCTACTTCATTAGGAATGAATGACTGTGGGGAGGAGATCAGAAACGGACAGATTACGAGACCTGTGTTGTGGTTTGCATACTTTACACATTATGACCCGTTCCTTCCTTCCCAGTGTGAGAACTGTGGCGCTGCTATCGCCTCCTCTTCATGACTCGTACTGTCTTTCTAATCCGTGCAGGGAATGGTCCAATCCGATCTGTCTCAGCCCACCTTGAAATTTTTCACACGGGAAGAGTACACCGAAAGAAACGCACTGTCAAAATTTTTAGCTGTTATGGCGCACTGCAAATATGTTCTAAAAGACATTAAGGTCACTCTCTTTTTCCAAACGAAGAACCGCTCACAACAGCAGTTTCTGGATCTCTTCCTGCCTAGGAAGCGAATCGGTGAATAAACAGAAGCATCCATGACGAGAACGTAGCGCTGCGTACGGTGAAGTCGAATGTGCACGAACGTGTATTTTAAGTACTTCAATCATACAATAAAATGCCACAAGTTATTAATTTTCTTAATGAATTGCACTTCATATCGGTAGCTAAACTGTGGCAGATGTAATGGTTACTCAAGTGACTAGCAGTGCAAGCAAAATCAAGGCAGGGTATGATGTTACATTCGAGACGGTTCGATGAATCGGAGCTTTAATTTGTTGACATGAAATAGTTTATAACAATTCCTGTGGCACAGTTCTTAAAATAATATCTGGTTTATTCTGCGCAGTCGTCACCTAAAAGTGGGTTTACTACTGGACGACAAAAACAAATATTTTCTTTCTCGAAGGTGTGACTCACATTATTAGTTAAGAATGGAATCCGAATTATGTTAAAAATCATTTCCTTTTCCTCCTAAAGACAGAGCTGTCGTTATACCAGGTCAAGAGTCTAATAAAGCAATGAATTATTTTCTGCAACTGGAAAGGAGCCTTTTCGGAAGCATTTTTCCCGATTTTACTACGTCGATTACAAGATGTCTGCAACTGAACTGTCGTATTTTCTATTTTTAGCCCTAATTATCCCTGAAGTCGTTAGTTTCCTGATGACAGGTACAAAACTGTGGAAACAGTAATCCACTGATAGTTATCACTGGCATTGCTGTAGTACCTCTACAAATGTGTCATACCATTCATCGATTGTCCATTGACACATTTTTCGCTCGACGTGATAAAGTGCTGCTTGCGGGCAGTTCCTACTGGCGACATGAGTTTTTGGTCTCATACACAACATTTTAGGAGATAAGATAAAGCCTTGTATTCACATCAGCTACGAATTTCTCTATAGAATTACGTATTAATGACATCTCCCCTATATGTAAAGTCCCTTTTCCATATAACTTCCTGAATCTGGTTAAAAAGATCGAATAAGCCTAGAAGCTCATGTTCATCTCACAATTTAAAGTTCTGTTTTTTGCTGATCTCCCTTGGTAATGGTACAATGAGCAGTGAGCAATGAACACAGAGCACATTGCTCAGCGTCATGACACCATGAACCATCCCGTAAGGTTGCCAGCTCCTCTTAGTGCCTGCTGAAGAGGTAGACTGGTGATATATATATATATATATATATATATATATATATATATATATATATATATATATATATACTCCTAGAAATGGAAAAAAGAACACATTGACACCGGTGTGTCAGACCCACCATACTTGCTCCGGACACTGCGAGAGGGCTGTACAAGCAATGATCACACGCACGGCACAGCGGACACACCAGGAACCGCGGTGTTGGCCGTCGAATGGCGCTAGCTGCGCAGCATTTGTGCACCGCCGCCGTCAGTGTCAGCCAGTTTGCCGTGGCATACGGAGCTCCATCGCAGTCTTTAACACTGGTAGCATGCCGCGACAGCGTGGACGTGAACCGTATGTGCAGTTGACGGACTTTGAGCGAGGGCGTATAGTGGGCATGCGGGAGGCCGGGTGGACGTACCGCCGAATTGTTCAACACGTGGGGCGTGAGGTCTCCACAGTACATCGATGTTGTCGCCAGTGGTCGGCGGAAGGTGCACGTGCCCGTCGACCTGGGACCAGACCGCAGCGACGCACGGATGCACGCCAAGACCGTAGGATCGTACGCAGTGCCGTAGGGGACCGCACCGCCACTTCCCAGCAAATTAGGGACACTGTTGCTCCTGGGGTATCGGCGAGGACCATTCGCAACCGTCTCCATGAAGCTGGGCTACGGTCCCGCACACCGTTTGGCCGTCTTCCGCTCACGCCCCAACATCGTGCAGCCCGCCTCCAGTGGTGTCGCGACAGGCGTGAATGGGGGGACGAATGGAGACGTGTCGTCTTCAGCGATGAGAGTCGCTTCTGCCTTGGTGCCAATGATGGTCGTAGCGTGTTTGGCGCCGTGCAGGTGAGCGCCACAATCAGGACTGCATACGGCCGAGGCACACAGGGCCAACACCCGGCATCATGGTGTGGGGAGCGATCTCCTACACTGGCCGTACACCACTGGTGATCGTCGAGGGGACACTGAATAGTGCACGGTACATCCAAACCGTCATCGAACCGATCGTTCTACCATTCCTAGACCGGCAAGGGAACTTGCTGTTCCAACAGGACCGTGCACGACCGCATGTATCCCGTGCCACCCAACGTGCTCTAGAAGGTGTAAGTCAACTACCCAGGCCAGCAAGATCACCGGATCTGTCCCCGATTGAGCATGTTTGGGACTGGATGAAGCGTCGTCTCACGCGGTCTGCACGTCCAGCACGAACGCTGGTCCAACTGAGGCGCCAGGTGGAAATGGCATGGCAAGCCGTTCCACAGGACTACATCCAGCATCTCTACGATCGTCTCCATGGGAGAATAGCAGCCTGCATTGCTGCGAAAGGTGGATATACACTGTACTAGTGCCGACATTGTGCATGCTCTGTTGCCTGTGTCTATGTGCCTGTGGTTCTGTCAGTGTGATCATGTGATGTATCTGACCCCAGGAATGTGTCAATAAAGTTTCCCCTTCCTGGGACAATGAATTCACGGTGTTCTTATTTCAATTTCCAGGAGTGTATATATATATATATATATATATATATATATATATATATATATATATATATATATATATACTGTCGGGCCGCCGACCTACTACCAATACGTACCCGTCCAGGCGATAGTAGGGCCAGCAGCAAAGGAATGACCGCTAGTCAGACACACGTATGGTGTATTAAGTATGCCTCAGTGTGCTGTCTGTTTGTGGACTGGGGAACGTGTGCGATTTAGTGGAGTATGACAGACGTCAGACTATGATGGTCCAGTGGCTCAGCATGAGCATTTCAGAAACTGCACGACTTGTTCGGTGTTTGAGGACTGCTGTGGTGAGTGTTTTTAACACGTGGCGAAACAAAGGCGAAACGTCGTGGGATTCGGGGGCCAACACTCATTACAAATATTGGATGTTATAGGATTGGCGGGTTGGTTGATAGGACAACCCGCGATATGTGGTGGAATTAAAGTCACATTTTAATGCTGGGCAGAGTCCAAATGTGTCAGAACACACAGTGCACCGAACGCTCATAACGATGTACCACCACAGCTGACGACCAATGCATATGCCAATTTTAAGACCATGACTTCGGCAACTATAATTGATAGGTGACCATCAGCTCTGGACGTTGATGCAGTGGCAGAGCGTTGTGTGGTCTGATGAACCCTTCACCATGACTTCTTCAACATGCCGATGGGAGGGTGCGAATCCGTCGTCTTCCAGAGGAACAGCTCCTTGACATATGTATGGTAGGATGGAGACAATCTGACAGCGGCTCCATTATGCTCTGGGGAACACCCACGTGGGAATCCATGGTTCCAGTGAAGCTCGTGAAAGGCACCTAGACGGCCAACGTACATCGTACACTGGTTGCAGATCCGTTCATCATGGTCAGGTTTTCCGAAGATTGTGGTATTTTTCAGCAAGTCAATGCGCCATGTCACAAGGCCAGGCGTCAGAGTTCATCGCCCCCTTCCTCTGAATCTAAGTGAATTAGGTGACCTGCGTGTGCAGACCGGGTGTCACCTTCGTCCAGCGACCTACCAAGGCGTCATTACTTCCATGCCACGCCGCGTCACCCCCCCCCCATACCCCCATGTTAGAAATTATGATACGTGAGTCCTCATATACCGAGTGGTGGTCATTGAAGAGCAGCTTTTCACATGGGTCCAGTGTGGGCTGCGTACTAATGCGTTAATTCGAAACCGATTTAAGCTGGATATAAATTAGTTGCAATATTGGGCACCAAGTGCAAATCTGGCGTGTAAAGATGTTTCCGTATGTAACATGTTAGGAACTGCATGTGGGCAGCAAAGGTCGGAAACACTTACAGAGTTTGTTTAATATGAACACCGGAGATGTCGACGAGATGGTGCGTCCATAAAACGACGTGATGGATAGTGCCAGATTTTCACTCTGTGGCGAAAATTCTATTTTTTGTCAGATGAAATCGGTTCTGCATTGACTCATTAGCCTATCTACCAAGTGTAGCTGCCAGCTGATAGCTGCAGCCCACACTGGACCCAGGTAAGTAGCTGTTCCTTAATTATAACCACCCAGTACCATTGAACTGGGCTTCAAAATACTCGATTGCTCCAGACCACGAATCCTAACGGAATCTATTACCCTCCATCACCCTTGGAAATTTACTTCATTGGCTACAAAACACCTTGTCTGACTACATACAAAAAGTAAGCAAATGTACAGCTTTTCCTGCGTACTTTAATGAACTGATAAATGTTTCACAGGTCAGAAGCTCCTGTGACACTAGTTATAGGAGAATGTTACACACTACAGGTACTGGATCACGTTTAGTCATGACATAATCGGACAACACACACATCACTGGCATAAAATACAGCCCTGTTGTGGGTGCAGGCATATAGATTACCTTAATCACATTCTTTCTGGGAGGCACTGGAAAATATTATAGACAGGCAACATCAATAGGAGATTTAAGATTCTTCATATGGATAGCATAGTTTCCTAAGGATTCGTTGGTCTCAGTATAACACCGTTCAGACCTGGTTGATATGATGCTCTCTGTAAAGTGTAGTTTCACAGAAAAGCCTTAGTGATTTCCTGAATCAAAAACTACACTCCTGGAAATGGAAAAAAGAACACATTGACACCGGTGTGTCAGACCCACCATACTTGCTCCGGACACTGCGAGAGGGCTGTACAAGCAATGATCACACGCACGGCACAGCGGACACACCAGGAACCGCGGTGTTGGCCGTCGAATGGCGCTAGCTGCGCAGCATTTGTGCACCGCCGCCGTCAGTGTCAGCCAGTTTGTCGTGGCATACGGAGCTCCATCGCAGTCTTTAACACTGGTAGCATGCCGCGACAGCGTGGACGTGAACCGTATGTGCAGTTGACGGACTTTGAGACAGGGCGTATAGTGGGCATGCGGGAGGCCGGGTGGACGAACCGCCGAATTGCTCAACACGTGGGGCGTGAGGTCTCCACAGTACATCGATGTTGTCGCCAGTGGTCGGCGGAAGGTGCACGTGCCCGTCGACCTGGAACCGGACGGCAGCGACGCACGGATGCACGCCAAGTCCGTAGGATCCTACGCAGTGCCGTAAGGGACCGCACCGCCACTTCCCAGCAAATTAGGGACACTGTTGCTCCTGGGGTATCAGCGAGGACCATTCGCAACCGTCTCCATGAAGCTGGGCTACGGTCCCGCACACCGTTTGGCCGTCTTCCGCTCACGCCCCAACATCGTGCAGCCCGCCTCCAGTGGTGTCGCGACAGGCGTGAATGGAGGGACCAATGGAGACGTGTCGTCTTCAGCGATGAGAGTCGCTTCTGCCTTGGTGCCAATGATGGTCGTATGCGTGTTTGGCGCCGTGCAGGTGAGCGCCACAATCAGGACTGCATACGACCGAGGCACACAGGGCCAACACCCGGCATCATGGTGTGGGGAGCGATCTCCTACACTGGCCGTACAGCACTGGTGATCGTCGAGGGGACACTGAATAGTGCACGGTACATCCAAACCGTCATCGAACCCATCGTTCTACCATTCCTAGACCGGCAAGGGAATTTGCTGTTACAACAGGACAATCCACGTCCGCATGTATCCCGTGCCACCCAACGTGCTCTAGAAGGTGTAAGTCAACTACCCTGGCCAGCAAGATCTCCGGATCTGTCCCCCATTGAGCATGTTTGGGACTGGATGAAGCGTCGTCTCACGCGGTCTGCACGTCCAGCACGAACGCTGGTCCAACTGAGGCGCCAGGTGGAAATGGCATGGCAAGCCGTTCCACAGGACTACATCCAGCATCTCTACGATCGTCTCCATGGGAGAATAGCAGCCTGCATTGCTGCGAAAGGTGGATATACACTGTACTAGTGCCGACATTGTGCATGCTCTGTTGCCTGTGTCTATGTGCCTGTGGTTCTGTCAGTGTGATCATGTGATGTATCTGACCCCAGGAATGTGTCAATAAAGTTTCCCCTTCCTGGGACGATGAATTCACGGTGTTCTTATTTCAATTTCCAGGAGTGTATTAATATTCAACTTTCATGACATAACAACTTTGCGTGCCTTAGCGACTGTTTCAGATGATTATATAAGGTATCCGAATTGATGGGAAGGGGTTCTTGCTTGTGACCTTCAGTCCGAACGGTGATCTGATACAACTAGTGAATCCTGTGTAACTCTCTTCCTATCTCAATAACCACAGCAACTAACATATGTTTGAAACAGCTTACTGACTTCTGCACTTGGTCCCCTCAAAAGGTATTATTCCCCCCTCCCCTCCACACACACGCACTTACCTCCAATGCCAAACGGAGAATTCCTTAATGCCTCAAAACGTGTGACATCAACCAAACACTTCTGTTACTCAGTTCTGCCTCAAATTTCTTTTCTCCCCATTTCGATTCAGTACCTCCTCATTACTTATGCGACCTTCACATCTAATCTTCAACATTCATGTATGGCATCACATACCAGAATATGTTTTTCTCTTCTTGCGTGAAGTGCTTATTACCCACGTTTCGCTTCCCAGCAAGACTACATTTGTGACAAACATCTGCAGAAAAGGGGTCATAAATACTTAAAATGATAACAGATACCTCTTTCTCGGAAATTTTGTCCTTCCTGTAGCCTGTCTGTGTTTTATATTCTCCCTGCTTCGGACTCCATCAGTTATTCTGATGCCCAAATAGCAATACTGACCTACCACTTTTACTGTCTCTTTACGAAATATAATTCCCTGAGAATCTCCCGATTTAATTCGACTACATTTTATTAACGTGTTTTCATTTTGTTTATAGTCATCTTATACTCTTTAAGTTTTTGTATACTGTCCCTGAAATTTAGTTCCTTTCCTAAGTTTCCTTTGGTTTCCTTTACTGCTTGCTCGGAGTACAGATTGAATAACATCGCCGATGGGCTACAGCCCTGTATGACTTCCTTTTATGGCCTTCTTTTCATGGCCTTCGACTCATCCAACTTCAGTCTGATTTCCGTACATGCTATATACAACCTCCAGCTTCCAATATTTTACCTGTACTGTCTTTGTGAGTTGGTCTTCCTTTAACCTATCTTCTAAGGCAAGTTGTATAATCCAAAACATCCACGGAGCCGAAACGGACTTCTCTGTGGTTGGCTTCTACAATTTTTTTCCATTATTCTGTACGAAATTCGTCTCTGTAGCTTGCAACGATGACTTATTAATTGATAGTTCAGTAATATTCACAACTGCCAGCACCTGGTACCTCTGGAATTCGAATTATTATGTTTTTCCTGAACTCTGAGGATATTTCGCCTGTCTCATATTTTGCACAACATGTGGAATAGTTTCTTCGTTGCTCGCTCTCGCAAATGATCGTATAATTCTTCTAGAATCCTCCAGGGCCTTTGTTGTGACACACATCTTTCAGCCCTCAGTAAAATTCCTACCGCAGTATCATATCTCTCGTCTGATCATCTACTCCTTCTTCCATTTTTGCGATATAGTCCTCATTTCCCTTGTAAAATACCTTTATATATTGATCCAAATGTCCCTATTATCTTCCTAACGGCAGTATCTACCATTCCTCGAGTTATACATGGTCCTACGCTTGGTATTGATTCTCTACCTATACATAACTACGAATTTAGCTCCTTTTGCATATCTCATTTGCAAGAATTTTGTGAACCCTTACAGCAGCTACATTTCTTGTATGTTTACATTCTACCATTCCATCAAGAAGACTCATTATCTCCTGTGCCATCAAAAAATTTCTGTTGGATCTTGTCTTTTAACCATTTCCATCCTCTGCTACATTAACTCTCGAAGTTACCTGTTGGTCTTCTACTGTATTTCCTTGGCCTGATTCCGTCAAAAGTTGCCAAATGCTCCCTACGAAACTTTGAGACATCTCTGTTTCTTTCAGATAATCCAGTTCCACCTTCTTAACTTCCTAACATTTTGCAATTTCCTAAATTTTAACCAACACTCCATAAGCAGTAAATTATTATCAGAATCCATGTTTGACATGAAAATGTCTAACAGATTAAAATCTAGTTCTGAAATCTCTCCCCTATCATTGTATAATCAGTCTAAGACTTTCCAGTGTCTCCAGATGTATTTTTGCACGATTCAGCAACCAAGTGTTAGTATTGATTTAAATTATTTTATCTGCAAAATATAACAATTCGACTTCTGTGTCTCCCAGTCCATATTCTCGCACTATTTTTCCTTCTTTTCCTTCCCCTTCTATAGATTTTCAACCACCCAACCACAATTAAATACTCCTTTTCCCCTGAACAATTTATTTCAGGTCATTATACATTTTCAAGCTGTTCATAAACTGCTGTTCTTCAGGGCATATAAACTTGTAAGTTCACAGTACGGGCACAGCAAGACTATATCAACCTAAGTTACAAGACCATATCAATCAAACTGAATGTTGCTCCTGCAACTACTGAAAGGGCTGCTGCCCCTCTTCAGGAAACACATGTATGTCTCGTATTTGCACACATACCCCTCCATTGCAGTTGTACTTACGTTATAGCTATCTGTAACCGCAGCTTGATAAGGTCCATGGTTCATGGGGGGAAGGTTGGGGATATTAGAGTCCAATATTTTATTCAGCTTAGCGCTGTCACCGTTAATTTTAATGTTGTCCGACGAGGCAGAATTTGCATTCATCGCTTTCTGTATGGTCATAAACTGGTGAACAACTAAAACTATTAGAAAAATTGCTTTCGATCCTAAAAGGGATTGCCGGCCGATGTGGCCTAGCGGTTCTATTCGCTTCAGTTTGGAACCGCGCGACCGCTACATTCGCAGGTTCGAATCCTGCCTCGGGCATGGATGTGTGTGATGTCCTTAGGTTAGTTAGGTTTAAGTAGTTCTAAGTTCTAGGGGACTGATGACCACAGATGTTAAGTCCCATAGTGCTCAGAGCCATTTGAACCTGAAAGTGATTGTTGTTGTGCAATTAATTTCTTCAGTTTAAACATGAGATGTAGTCTCGGTCTGGCCCATTAAATTTCGGGAGTGCAAGCGAATCAGTTCTACTTCTCCTTCTAATGTTTTACACAGGCAGGCGTCAAAGAGATACGATATACGCATGGTGAAGATAAATTAGAAGACTTTTCAAATGATGTGAATTGCATCCTAGACGATTCTACTTTACAATGGGGTCCGATAAAGTGGGATGCCTTACATTCTTGGATGTTTTGGTACGACGCAAAGATGATGGCATTGCGGGACGTGCAGTATATCAGAAACCGATTGATATTTACGTGAAAATAGCTGACACCTTCCTTCCCAGATGATGACGAGAGCATCTTGGAGGACGAGCTTCTACAGTAGAAGAGAGTTTTTGAAGTCAATGGGCATTCTTCACAGTAGATTCATAAAGCACTACGAATGACACCAACGGTGGGCATAAGAAATGAAGAAGAAGGCACGGAAAGATGCCCTGTGAGTGTGGCTTTTCTTACATCGGACAGACGATAAGTACAGACCACGAGAGATGGAGAAAGCACCGCAAGTGCACCCCGCTTCTACAGCCTAATAAATGAGCAGTTGCTGAAAACTGTATTGACACCCGGCAGTCTATAGTGTACGAAAACAGCTAAACTTTTAGCCTCGACTTTGTCTTTCTGGGAGTCAGTAGTGAAAGAAGCAACAGAAATTCGGTTGGCAGCGAATTTAATTAACAGAGACTGCTGCTTCAGCTTGCACAGATCATGGAAATCGGTACTTCCTGTAATAAAGTTACAAAGGCATCGCCACAGTACAACTCGCAGTGATACGTCGATACCCCAGCGTAACTCGACAGCTTAGTGGCAAATCTAATTCATGCATATGTTGTACCTCCTTGCCGCCAGTAAATGTCCTTGGCGCCTTGTGTTTCTGTGGCCGCTTCCACAGTAAAGCGGTCCGCGAGCTTAAAAGGACATAGCAAGTACTGTAGCGACGGTCATCCGGCTCACTCTGAAAATGGCTGAACGATGCATACGCAGAATGTCAGAAGAAAAAGTGGAATTCACGCGGCTTCAAGCCAGAAATTTAATGTAGCAGTCACTGCGGCGCGAAAACAGGAAATTGGACGTAGTGTGTGTCTATTTGACACTGTCAAATGGTTCAAATGGCTCTGAGCAGTATGGGACTTAACTGCTGTGGTCATCAGTACCCTACAACTTAGAACTACTTAAACCTAACTAATCTAAGGACATCACACACATCCATGCCCGAGGCAGGATTCGAACCTGCGACCGTAGCTCTCGCGCGGTCACAGACTGTAGCGCCTAGAACCGCTCGGCCACTCCAGCCGGCGACACTGTCACATCTGCTGTTTTTGGAACATTTATTTTCTACAGTATTCGTAGATATACTTCCTTCAGACATTTAAACTTTCCTCGTTAGCGAAATTCCAGTCAACAATCTCAATAACTTGGTAGTGCCTAGTTTATTACCTCTGATAGATGGATCAGTACACTTCTGTAATGCCGGTTTTAGAAAAAGTAAACGGAAATTGCTGGGTATATTCTTAGTGCTATTGCACCAACTGATTTGCTATTATAAAATGCACATCATATCTTATGTGCTACACAGCTCTTTATTAAGGACTCAGGGTTTCTATTCAGTGTAGTTCGTCAAACTGATTTTGTTCAGTGGTTGCGCTTTTGAGAGCGGTGCAGCTGAGTTTCATCGGCAGCAGGAGGGGGAGCAATCGCGTCACCGCCCTCTACTCGGCCTTCGTTAGCGGCCCCCCACTCGGCAGCCATGTAGCGCGTCCCCCATTCCCGGCACGTCCGAAACCTCCCACCGAAGGCCCTGACACAGGGCGGACGGTTACCCGGCTGCGAAAGCATTGGCGGCAGGAGCGTCTTTTGAAGAAACCTTCTAATTCGCTTACCAGTCGCTGGAAGATGAGTTCCTGTTTGAAGGTGCCGTCTCCAGTTTGCGAGAAGGAACGGTAGGATTAACAATGTGGACTCTACGTGAAGGGACTCCTTCACTAAGTAACTTTTGTCAAAACTATTCGGTCGTCTGATCACGAACAGATCCCTTTTTCCAGATCGTGAAATTGTTGCAATTATCTAGTCGTTAATTCTTCCTGTTGTGTCTTGCAAATGTAAGCTAATCGATGAGAACAAGACACACACAGATACAGTTATCCCATGAACCATGGACTTTGCCGTTGGTGGGGAGGCTTGCGTGCCTCAGCGATACAGATAGGCGTAGCGTAGGCGCAACCACAACGCAGGGGTGTCTGTTGAGAGGCCAGACAAACGCGTGGTTCGTGAAGAGGGCAGCAACCTTTTAAGTAGCTGCAGGGCCAACAGTCTGGATGATTGATTGATCTGGCCTTGTAATGCTAACCGAAACGGCCTTGCTGTTATGATACTGCGACCGGCTTAAAGCAAGTGGAAACTGCAGCCGTAATTTATCCCGAGGGCGTGCAGCGTTACTGTATTGTCAAATGATGGTGGTGTCCTCTTGGGTAAAATATTCCGGAGATAAAATACTCCCAGACTCGGATCTCCGGGTGGGGACTACTCAGGAAGACGTCGCTAGCAGGAGAAAGGAAACTGGCGTTCTGCGGATAGGAGCGTAGAATGTCAGATCCCTTAATCGGCCAGGTAGAGTAGAAAATCTATAAAGGGAGATGGATATGTGAAGGTTAGATATTGTGGGAAGTAGTGAAGTTCGGTGGCAGGAGGAACAACACTTCTGGTCAGGTGACATAGTTTGGATAGGTATATATAAGCGACATGATCATGGTAACCTTTCATGCTGGGAAAGATTTGAAGTCGATATAAATTATCTTTTGATGATAATTTCAGGCGTTGTTGTCGGTATCAGCACTGTAAAATTAACCCTAAATCTTGAACATCCTACTGTTCGATGCATCTGTGTGTCAATCGTGTCACTGTGTTCACCTCAGGGGTTTTCCGTGAGGCTTAGCTGGTGTCGCCGTGATGCGTCGGTTGTTTCAAAATATGTAAGCGGCCGAGCGCAGCATTGAACGTACAGTCGCATTCGGAAAGTTAGACCACATTACCATGTAGTTAGTATCTTCGTGTTTCATTTGGCTGACTGGTACGTGCGGGCGTGCGTGCGTGCGTAAGTGTGTGTGTGTGTGTGTGTGTGTCTGTGTGTGTGTGTGTGTGTGTGTGTGTGTAAGAACGCAAGACCAGAGAAGGCAGTGAGGCGACGTCAGCCAATAGCCCGCGGACAAGGACCGCGCCACGACAGGAGTGACCTCTGCGTGAAGTGAATATAAGCTCCGCTCCGGACATTAGTCGACATTATATGCAGAGTATTAGCACTGCCTAGCACAGTGTTCAACGATAGCAGTTACACTAGTCAACAGCCATTTTGCATCTCGGATGTGACACATCAAATAGTATGTATTTTGGTGCGTAGAATCCGAGTATACCTTTCAAAATGTTTTACCATGTACCATTACTGAGTTTTTAATTTTTTTTTTCATTTCTAATTGCTTGTTTTTGATTTGAGAGGAGAGCTAGACGATCTACAAATCGTCAGTAAATGATTGGTGTGGTAATCCAGTGGTGTGAAAGAGATCCTCAGTGAGTGTTTCCTGTAAAAGATAGTGCAAACATTCTGTTATTAAACTTTACACTAACAAAAATGGCAACTATTAAATCTCGGTCCTGTCTAAACCACCCTGACAAATTTTCTTATGTGTGTGGGAAATTCACTCCAAAAGCCCAGAGAAAAATTGTATTTTGAGTGTCCTGCTGGTGATGAAGATAAAAATTTTGCACCTCATATTGCCTGCATAACCTGTACCACAACCTCAATCGAGTGGTTGAGAGGAAAACGCCGAGCCATGCCATTCGCTGTTCCGATGGTGGGGTGGGAGCCTGAAGACCATTATTCAGACTGTTACTTCTGTCTTACGAATATTTCGGGACATCAAAGCAAAACTAGACATAAAATAAAATATCAAAATGTATCTTCAGCGCATTTTCCTGCGCCCCATGGTGAGGGGTTGCCTCTTCCTGTCTGTAACTTAAAAGCCACGTAACCAGACACCTTGTCAAGTAAATCAGAATGTATTCAACACATGGAAGGGTACTACCTCCAATATCACGACACTTCGCCTCAGCTCTTTAATCAAAATGAATTGAACGATTTGGTTCGCGATCTAAAACTTTCGAAACTGCAAGCTGAACTCTTGGGTTAGAGACTGCAACAACGGAACCTTCTAGCTCCAGGGACAAAAATTTCTTGTTTCAGATCAAGATGTTCCTCCTTCGCTCAGTATTTCGATATTCAGAATTCAGTGTGTGTATTTCGAGATGTCAATGGTCTGATGATGCAGCTAGATGGACAACATATTTCACAGGAGTGGCGACTATTTATTGACTCAAATAAAACCAGCTTGAAAGCAGTACTACGGCATAATGGCGATGCATTTCGATCGATAGTAGACATGAAACTTATGAAACCATGGGTTTGCTGCTAGAGGCTATCAACTATAAGGATCATTAATGACAGCTTTGCTGTTATTTAAAAGTTTTGGTACTCCTTACAGGTTTACAGGTTGGATTCACGAAATACTGCTGCTTTTTCTGCCTTTGCGCAGCCGTGAGACCAAGAACCCCTATGCAGTCAAGGAATGGCCTATAAGGAAGTTATATGTTCCTGGAAACTTAAATTCTTTCAGCCTGATAAAATAATTTTGTCTCCACTTCATATCAAGTTGGGCCTTATCAAGACTTTGTAAGAGCTGTGGATGAAGGTGAGGCCTTCAATCACTTAAAAGAAAAGTTTGCCAAATTAATTGCGGGAAAGTTGAATGAGGGTATATTTGTAGCACAACAAATAAAAAAATTTGCTGAAACATCGAACCTTTGATACCAAACTCACAGATATTCAAATAGCAACTTGGTCTCCTTTCAGAGCAATTGTGAATGGCCTTTTGGGTAACTGAAAAGAGAAAATCTATGTTACCATTGTGAATGATCTGTTGGACAATTATAAGAACATGGGGTGTATAATGTCTCTTAGAATTCACTTTTTACGTTGTCACCCTGATTTCTTCCCAGAAAATTTGGGAACAGTAATCGATGATCATTGTGAACGATTTCACTAAGACATTCTTACCATGGAACACCGTTACCAAGGCCATTGGAACATTTGGATGACGGGTGACTACTGCTGGGGTCTTGTTAGGGAGAGCGACGAAATGGCAAACAAAAGAAGAGATCCGTCGTCGCATTTTGCAAAAACCAAGGACGATTAAGAGTGAAAATATATCCAGAACTGATTTGGACCATTTCATGGTATCATGCCCAAATATGCATACAGAATAGTACTGATTTCAGACGTTCTGAATGTGCATCTTTGTTTGACTTAATTGTATCAATTTTTGCTGTTACCATTTTTTAATCTGCTGTGTATGTAGGAAATGTGACATCACAGAGAAAAACTGATTTTGCCAGTGTATTCAGCAACCCAAAATTAGGTAAATCCAACTATTTACAAACCATATGCAGAAAAAAGTTCAAATTTGCTAACTAGTGTTATTAGCGATCCACAATCTGTGTTTCAAGCTTGCACGTACATTATATATAGCAAAGGGCTCGGATTTTAGTTCCATGTCGCCTATCGCTTGCGACACCACTGTTAATTATTGTCAGGGTGCTTTACTGAAATAAAACTACTTACGTTATTTGCTTGAATTGTTGTGTAGCATTCCGAGAACGCAACATCACTTAGGCACCCTATACGAAGACCCCACATTCTCCACCACTGATTTAGATTTATCGTATTATTATCTACCAGTACGTTCATGTTATTCACTTTAGTGCCCAGCAGATCCATTCCGTCGTATTCTGTAAAGGGGTGTGGCATCAGCTGTGAACTTTCGTTCAGCAGTGCGAGTCGACATTTTTCAATGTTGTTGCTGCTATTATATAACTATTTCCGTGTGCCTTGACGCTGCCTGATTACAACAGTTAAACCGTCGGCGTAAGCGTTAACAGCGAATGTTTGTACATCCACATGAAGTCCCGACTTTTGGTTGGTGAATGAGTGAATCACTGTTTCCAAGGAAATAATATTTTGGATAATGGACATCATTGTGAAAGTGAACAATGAACTTTGTCCCACGAAATTTTTGAGAGCCCTAGATCTTGTGCTGGCGGTATGTCACTGAAGCACCAAAGAAACTGGTATAGCCATGCATGTTCGTGTACAGAGATATGTAAACAGGCAGAATACGGCGCTGCAGTCAGCAACGCCTATACAAGATAACAAGTGTCTGACACAGTTGTTGGATCGGTTACTGCTGCTATAATGGCAGGTCAGCAAGATTTTGACTTCTGAACTGGTCGAGCAGATGTTCTGTTGGGGGCAGCTCAGAGGATCCTGCTTGCCACAGGAGAGTAGGTCAGCATCATTGTTGGTTGGTTGATCTGGGGGAGAGGACAAAATAGCGAAGTCGTTGGTCCTATCGGATTAGGGTAGGATGGGGAAGGAAATCGGCAGTGCCCTTTCACACGAACCATCCCGGCCATTGCCTGAGGCGATTTAGGAAAATCACAGAAAACCTCGTATATCAGGATGCGAGATTGAAACATCGTCCTCCCGAATGTGAGTCCAGTGTGCTAACCACTGTGCCACCTCGTTCGGCGCTCAGGATCATGCAGACAGCCTATAGAGAAAAGTGCGGACGACCATTGTTCTGTTGAAAAGTGGCATCACGATACTCTCACAATAGTGGTTTCACCTGAGGAGACATGATGTCTGTGCCATACCACTGTGCCATCAGAATTTCCTCAGTTACAACCAGCCGTGATCCGAACTCATACCCAATGGATCCCCACATCATGCCGTCAGGAGCAACACCGCCGTCCGTTTCCAAAACATAGGAGGAATGGGACTTTTCACGAGGTCCTCGTCATGCGTGCAGTCGGTGGTCATTGAGGGCAGTGAAGAACCATGATTCATCGCTGAAAACAAATCAATGTAGTTCATCAGCAATCGTTGCTTCCCATTCACTGCACCACATCAGACGCAGCTGTTGTTGCTGTGGTGTTAACAGCAGCTTACACATGGGACGCGAATTCGCTAGTTAGATTGCTGCTAGTATGCGACCAGTGGTGCACAATGGCACTCGAATGTTAAAGGGGTAGTTCTTGGAGGTAAGGCGCAGACGTGAAGCGGTTACCATACGATTGGCGCACAATACTGCGATGATAACTCTTGGAGGTCAGACGTGGTCGACTGCAATTTAGAAGATGAGTGCTTGCACTAACATTTTAAGCATCCCGCTTCGGACCATAGTCACATCTGAATGTCCCCCACACCTGGATGTGGCACGATGCGACCGGCTGGCGAAGTAGAGACTCACGTCGAGGCTCTTTCGTACTCAGATGCTGATAAAGCTGACATTCATGAGTATACAGCATCTCCACATCCTTCCCTACGATTAGGTAACATCTGACGCTGTTCATTCCCTTTTTCAACCTATCCGGCTTGGTAACAACACTAAACACGAACAACGTCAATACAATTTCGTAGACGTTCATCTCACATCAGTCCCATACTCCCAGTGGTTTACGTGTGTCAAAGGTACACAGACACCTTGACAGTACGTTCTGAGTGCTCCACTTCTTTCATCACGCAGAGTATAGTCTGCTGAATTACATGAAGGGGAAAATGAAACTCACCAGGAGAATATACGAGGGCAGTTCAATAAGTAATGCAACACATTTTTTTTCTGAAACAGGGGTTGTTTTATTCAGCATTGAAATACACCAGGTTATTCCCCAATCTTTTAGCTACACAACACTATTTTTCAACGTAATCTCCATTCAATGCTATGGCCTTACGCCACCTTGAAATGAGGGCCTGTATGCCTGCACAGTACCATTCCACTGGTCGATGTCGGAGCCAACGTCGTACTGCAACAATAACTTCTTCATCATCCGCGTAGTGCCTCCCACGGATTGCGTCCTTCATTGGGCCAAACATATGGAAATCCGACGGTGCGAGATCAGGGCTGTAGGGTGCATGAGGAAGATAGTCCACTGAAGTTTTGTGAGCTCCTCTCGGGTGCGAAGACTTGTGTAAGGTCTTGCGTTGTCATGAGGAAGGAGAAGGTCGTTCAGATTTTTGTGCCTACGAACACGCTGAAGTCGTTTCTTCAATTTCTGAAGAGTAGCACAATACACTTCAGAGTTGATCGTTTGACCATGGGGAAGGACATCGAACAGAATAACCCCTTCAGCGTCCCAGAAGACTGTAACCATGACTTTACCGGCTGAGGGTATGGCTTTAAACTTTTTCTTGGTAGGGGAGTGGGTGTGGCACCACTCCATTGATTGCCGTTTTGTTTCAGGTTCGAAGTGATGAACCCATGTTTCATCGCCTGTAACAATCTTTGACAAGAAATTGTCACCCTCAGCCACATGACGAGCAAGCAATTCCGCACAGATGGTTCTCCTTTGCTCTTTATGGTGTTCGGTTAGACAATGAGGGACCCAGCGGGAACAAACCTTTGAATACCCCAACTGGTGAACAATTGTGACAGCACTACCAACAGAGATGTCAAGTTGAGCACTGAGTTGTTTGATGGTGATCCGTCGATCATCTCGAACGAGTGTGTTCGCACGCTCCGCCATTGCAGGAGTCACAGCTGTGCACGGCCGGCCCGCACGCGGGAGATCAGACAGTCTTGCTTGACCTTGCGGCGATGATGACACACGCTTTGCCCAACGACTCACCGTGCTTTTGTCCACTGCCAGATCACCGTAGACATTCTGCAAGCGCCTATGAATATCTGAGATGCCATGGTTTTCCGCCAAAAGAAACTCGATCACTGCCCGTTGTTTGCAACGCACATCCGTTACAGACGCCATTTTAACAGCTCCGTACAACGCTGCCACCTGTCGGAAGTCAATGAAACTATACGAGACGAAACGGGAATGTTTGAAAATATTCCACAAGAATTTCCCGGTTTTTTCAACCAAAATTGGCCGAGAAAAAAAATGTGTTGCATTACTTATTGAACTGCCCTCGTATCATGCTCCTTAAGGTAGACAAACGAAGTCACCTCATATAAACATGTGGCGTCTTATGTACGGTGAGCTGCCCATCCTAAGGATCTTTAAGTATTTTCAGGACCTGTTTTACTTTGCCTATTCTGCAGCATTTTATTTCTTGTTAAGATATGTGCTGAATGTAAGTTGAGACCAGTTAAGTGGGAAACTGATCGAAACATTTGTGCAGTGCTTCCCAATAACGTTGCTATAAGCTCCCAGGAACTATAGAGGGTGTCTTGAGTAACGTATCGAGGACAGAAACCCGTGATCGGAAATGTCACCCAACGACGCTACAGAGGGCCGATGTTATAGGCCTCAGAGTCTGCCACTATGCTACCTCTTTGGCAGCAAACATGACTTTGTACGATGATGGACCATATGCGGAACCTCTTGTAATGTAGTTTGTTATTTAGTGATCGCTACTGACTGCCACGATCGACAGTAGAAAAGGCCGCTCTACCTGATGCGTAGAGAGGCCGTGTGTCCTGTAAATGCGATAATCTGTTGCCTTTGTTCATTGCAGTTTCGAACAAGGTTTTCTATCTGCATTTTATTTTTGTCTTGAACACCGACAACCACTGGAGATTTTATGGGGTTGCAGGAGAAAAAAAATTGCGAATGGATACCAGCGTCCGGAAGCGTCAGCCGCTTGGGCAACAGAGCATCCAGTGGCTAGCACACTGGACTCGCATTTGGGAGGACGACGGTTCAATCCCGCGTCTGCCCATCCTGATTTAGGCTTTCCTTGATTTCCCTAAATCGCTCCAGGAAATGCCGGAATGGTGCCTTAGAAAGTCCACGGCCGACTTCTTTCCCGCTTCTTCCCTAATCCGATGAGACGGATGACTTCGCAGTCTGGTCTCCGTCATCAAACAACCCAACCCAACCCAACAGAGCATCGCGTACATAGGAGACAAGGCGTTTCTACGCAGCACATAGCTCCATCTTCTCTGATGGTGATCGTGAAAACAAACAACATTGTTAGACGTTCCGCCTACGATCCACGACCGTTCAAAGTAAAGTTTGCTGCGAAAGGTGTGGTCTAGCGGAATGCGACAGCAGCTGTAGCTTCGACGCTGTGCAGCCTCGTTGGATTACGTTTCCGGACACTCTTTCCTATCTTCGATCTGTTACGCAAAGACTTCCAAGTGTGTCGAACATTTATGGAAGACCAAGTACTTCAAATATAATGCTACTAAGTAGGACATTGTTTTATACTGAAGTCACAAGCAGCTTGCAACCACTTATAAGTACTTACCTTATGAATGGCCTACTCGTGGACCAAAGATCACTCGAGCGTTTTCGCTTGTATTACGCTGTTAGGTGTGACATAACTTGTACACAAAACCTTTGGGAAATAAATCTGTTTTACGCTACTTCACCAATATAATTCGTTTCATTTCACTACTAAGTTAGCGCCCTTTAACTTGTCACAACACTCAGTTTTTATAACCTGAACCTGTCAGTAAGAGAATTGTTTCACATACAACAGTACCAGAAGAAAGTCATCATACAGAGCATAATATTTCCCTAGCACCTCATTTATTACGCCATTATTTACTCGGTATAACATAACCCAAGTAATGCTGAAGCTATATTTCCCTGAACATTAGTGCAACGGCGTCAGAATATCTCCTCCGGCCAAATGGTACCGAAATATTAACGGTCGTATTGAAGCAACAATGCAACACCTATGTGCAGCACTAGAAAGAAACCTGCGAAGGATTAATACTGATAGTTATTTTCAAAAACCTTCCTTCAATCTCTTGGCAGATGCCCGCTGTCTCAACTAAAACTGACACTACCATTCTCTTGTTAATTATTGTTACATTTCAGCAATAATTCATCATATCTCAGCTAGAACTTTAGGTATTTGGTACCACATGTTATCAAACAAGTGAGACTTCCAAAATCTTCAAGGATTGAAATCCTACCCTATAAAATCAGATAAATTTTCGTTTGATAATGTATTGAGGAAAATAAGTACGTTACGATTTATTTCTGTTACTGTGGGACAAATAGTGACACCGTTTTAAAACCTATCATCGCGATAGCTCACACTGAATGAACAGCCTAGGATAATCTGTTAACAGATGCAAATGTTTTCCAAATATAAACTCCTACAACGATATCATAATAAGTCTGAAGCAGTAAATTAGTCCTGTGAAACGGAAGCTGTATATCAGTGCCGGATTCATTTGAATCCGTTTCACGATTAAGTAGTTAAATTAAGTGCAGTTATCCCTGCACTAAGTCTCAGAATGTACAAATCATTAGACTTCGTGAACAGCCATTAAGGAGCAAGTAAAGTGTATATAGTTATGAGAACACACAACACCAGGAAATATATCAGAAGGACCAAGTAGAGGACAAACAAATTTAGAAAGATATTGGAGCCCAGTATATTTTTTTTTAAAAAAAAGAGGTGATTTTGAGTTACTGTTGTTAAACCATCAAAGGAGAAACGTGCAGCAGGATGAACATACGAAAATAAGCTCAGCGCTCAGGCACACAGGTTTTTGTCAGTAAGTTTCTTATTACCGTCAGTGCGTAAATTACAGAGGCATGTAGAAGGAATACAAATGAAATGTAGGATTAGTGGCAGTACATTCCACTTTATAAAGCAAAAGGTATAGACTACATCTAAGAGATCAACTCGTCAGTATGTCACTAGATGAAATGTCTCTAATGGTGAATTTCCAGAAAGACAGTTCTTCTGACACTGTTACTCGTTTTGAGGCCATATAGCTTAGTTTGCCAATAGTGTGTTGGTGATAATGATTAACAGCATTTTTTCCACATCTAATACAACCACCGCCGTAATATCTTTCTAAAGGAATTTGTTTGATTGGAATATTTTATGAAGAAGTCAAGAAGTCTTCAATTTTTCATATCTTGTGAAGAATTAAACAGCTTGGGTTGGTTGTGCCGACTTTTATACTGATAAGAGTTAGAATTTTGCAGACTGAAGAAAGGACTGTGAATTACTTAGGAAAATCAAAATTCGATATATCAGGGCAGAAGATCTATTTTTCTGTGACACCTCACATTTGACACAGAGCATCAGAAACAATCTGTCTTTGTAAAATATTACTGGTACATCATATGATGGTTTGGGTGGTATTGCTACTTGGGAGGACGTTTCCCAGTTTTATTCAAGTGGCATGCGCCGAAAGTACAAGTTAGCTCCCAAGCTCACTAAAAAAAGCTGTGCAACTGCCACCTTTTTCAAAAATGGAGGGAAGTACTGTAGTTTGTGTGTTCGGTCACATTGTGGTGACTGGAATTGAGGCACTTGTCTCTTGTGGTTGTATATCACTATCTGTTGCTGGTACTTCCGTTTTCTCTCAGAAAGGTAATAACATGATTTGACGGTTTAGCATTGTGTATGACTTCATAGATAATGGTAAGGAGAGTGGTGCGGCAACTGTCATTGTAAGAAAGTTGGACAGGAGAAGAAATTAATAGTGAACAAGTAACACAGCAACAGAAGTTTCACATAACTTGTATGTCTCGAGGTGTAAAAAGACTCATTAGAAATGAGGCTGCATGAAACAGAATCCAGCTATGACAGTGTCCAGAAGGCGATTCCCTACATACTAAAGCATGAACGATGAAGATTGAGTCTTTACCATGTGGCGTAAGTGATGCAAGGTTTCCCCTAGCGTGAGAGGGCCGAGCTGCTGCCACCAGCTCTCCTGTATTGCGGCAGTAGAGAGCGCTCATTGTACGGGCCCACTGGGGGTGTGGCTTAGTGGGTGCACGTGGCTGGGTCAGCCAGATCTCACACGACTACTACCAGCATCGAATGAAAACTTGCAATTCCGTTACCAATATAATGATGTCCTTGGGGTGTATCGATGCATGATACCACATTTCGCTCCCTGGTGGCGGCGGTGGCATCTGTTTGCATGCTAGCCATTGGCAGTGGACCGACCAAGGCCGAGGCATCGCAGGGATGGAGAAGCGACTGAAGCATCGTACTGGCCCCATACACCCACACGTCTCAACAGAATTAATTCAGGAGCAGTATATCAGACTTCTAAGTGACTTACTTCCACCAGCGTAGGCAATCGAAATAGACAACGTAATTACTGTTGGATACCTTCAGCTGTTTGGCGACAGCTACCCCCATATTTGCTACAAGAGGAAGTGACTATCTAGCCACACCGAAGCCTCTAGAGATGTGACAAAGGTGTCATTAATGGTTACATGGCGTGTATAAACCTACTGCAGAAAAGAAATTGCTCACCATAAAAAGGGACTCTCATGATCAGATTAATTAATTAGTTAACAAATTTGATATGAATCTTGTGCCACCAGCTGGTGCGAGAGTACCAGGAATATTATACGCGAGTTGAAGCGGCAATCAGGCATTAAAAAATGAGATTTCCATCTCCCACCTCCACAGTGAGACATGAAATTAAATCATCTATATTATGATATGTATGAAGTGGCACGCAGTATTAACCCGATATTTAAAACTTCTCCATGCTGCTATTTCTCTACCTTAAGGGGATGCGTTGATGAAAACACAGACTATTTCAAAAATGCACCAAATCTGCAGAATTGGAGATACGGCAATGAAAATTTGTACCACGCTTTACATGAAAGTAACACATTTACATATAAAATCCTTTCATTATATTCAAGATTATTTAATGAAATTTGAAGTTTTACTACCTAAAATAGTATATTCTCTCTTTTCTCAGAAGGTATTTCAGAGATTACTACAAAAATTTCTGTGTTTCATCTCTTTATATGTTGTACGCTTCTCTCGTAAGGTTTTCTGAATAGGTTAAATAGGAGAATTTTCAATTTTTTAAAATTATAATTCAACAAATATAATTTTAAATTCATGCAAAATTCGAAGCCCTGTGCCCCATGTCTCAGCTTGCAGTCAGAATTTCAAAATTTGGTCTTCGGACAACATTTATTACGTTTACAGAAATATGTGTACAAAACTTCATAATTTCAATGTTTCAACTTCAAGGATTCTCTTTTGGTTTCTTGTTGTCTTTCCCAGTTTTTTATACACTCTTTCTGATCGTGGCATAACTGAATGAAGAAAGAATCGAACACTTGTATAAATCTCCGTCAGTATCACAAGGCAAAAAAATAATTTCTTAGTCATAAACGATGCAGCTAGTTCGTTATTGTTTATAAGATACGGATCAGAGTCAAAGATGATCTATAAAACGAAAGAGTATGTATTACGACCTTCTAGATGTATCTGGACACGTTTTGTTGAAAGCAATACCCAGAATCGTTGTTCACTGAGCTGGCATTGAAGTACCGCTTCAAAACGTGGGCGTGGCAGATAGGCCACGTCACACTTTTAATTAATTTTCAGACACATTGGATGCGATTTCAAAATCGAAACTTTGGGAACTTATCGTCCATGAGTTGCACTAACAAATAAAAAATAAATCGAAAGTTAAAATTTTTGGTCAATTTCATCAACGTCCCCCCTGAATAGACTGTAGTTGATGAGGCATCTGTCTACCTTGACAGAGTTCAAAAGTGAGGAGGCATCCTATGACAGAGGTATAGCATGCTCTTAGCACTCTGTCATCAACTAAAATGTGTTTAATATTATAGCTCTGTGATCCAGGACATGGCAAATATTAAGCTGATAACAACAAATGTTTAAGACTTAGAGGAAATATAGCCTATGCCACATTGTTTACAGGACTTTCACAACAAGTAACGATACGTTAGTGATTTGGAAACGTGTTTGTGCTTCACTTTCTTCTGAATTCAAAAATAAGTTATCTAAAAGGTAGGAATATGCATCTTACATGAGATATTAAAGGTGTATGGGCAACAACACCCCTGTCTCGGATTGGGCAAAGTGGATTTTCTAAACTGGGTTGAACAGTCTCAGGTGTAGAATTACGTTTAGAGCTATATATCCAAGCCACACCTGCTTATCTGACAGTGTGTCACAGCCAGCTTTATGGGCAGTCACAGGGGGCTAGGCTAACGGAAGCCTTTGCTTATCCTGCGCCGACCGGATAGTTACAACGAAAGGCTCCGAATAGTCGGCACTTGTCCACAGCTACAAGTCCCAGCGGCTGCGCTCATGGCGCCTAATGGGTGGGTGAATAGTGAAATAACCAGTATGCAGGTTGAGAGGCGACAGAAGCCGAGATGTGTGTTTGTCGTTACAGTCATAGTGTCTCTAGCCTCTGAACACCTGCCGTAAGTCATTCATTTGACGTACACCTTCCAGAGCCCTTATCCATATCTTATCTCCTGTAAATTGTTAAATGGTTAATTGGAAAGGGTAGTGCAAATGAGTGTTTCCCGCTATTTTTCATATCGCAGTTGTTATTTGATAAGAGTAGGCTGTTTTCCCCACCCAGCTAAAGAGAACCACTGGCTAATATTTCTCGCTAATTTAATCAACTTAATTAATGTTTAAATAAATAAACACTATAATGCTCGAATTTACTGCCTACTTTGTGTTATGAGAGTGTACAGTCCAGCAACTAAGAACTCAGTGGGTCTTTTTCCTACCAGTTTCCAAATAGGTGTGAGGAGGGGGGAAGTGGGGAAGGGGATAGGAAGGGCCCTATCTGCAGCAAACTGATTAAATAATAAATATACAAACTGAATTGAACAACATATTATCATGTCAATCGACACTGACTTGATTCCGTGTCGTGAGATCTTTCCTCTGCAGCAGCTCAGCACAAACTAAGTCTTTTTCTCATCAATTTCCTGACGGGGATGGGAGGGGGGAAGTAGAGAAGGGGAGAGTTGGGCTAACGAATTTCCCAAGAGGGAAAAAATGTAGATAAGAACTGGTGAGGAGGTGACAGAAAAAATGTCCCTTTTTCCAGAGTTTGTGGAGAGGAGGAGGTGGGAGATGGTATAGGAGGGGGAGGAAGGGGATGATGAGCAGGAGTGGGGATTCTCAAAAGGCTAGATTATCCCCAGGTTATCTAAGACAACACTGGATGTCATTAATCCCTTAGTATAATATTAGATACGGGGGAGGGGGAGTGACGGTTTAATTGATCAATTTAATTAATCAGCATATTAATTTGATATCAAAAGTGCGCCAGAAGTCTCACTACTTGTATGCATTTAAGTGCACAGTTAAGAATCACTAAAATAAACTCCCTCCCTATCGGAGACGTCTGCTAACACGCGTAGAACCTCCAGTGTCACGTGCTGTGACGTACGCGCCTGGACTGTCTTTCTGGTGGATTTCACAAGTTGTGGGGTGGCACCAGGGGCATCGTATGCCACCTTGGGGACATTTGTTTTGTCAATATGAGTGACCGAGGAGTATCCACGGGGCGCAGGAAGCACTAATGAGCGGGAAAGGGCAAATGGTTCAAATGGCTCTGAGCACTATGCGACTTAACTTCTAAGGTCATCAGACGCCTAGAACTTAGAGCTAATTAAAACTAACCAACCTAAGGACATCACACACATCCATGCCCGAGGTAGGATTCGAACCTGCGACCGTAGCGGTCGCCCGGTTCCAGACTGTAGCGCCCAGAACCGCACGGCCACTCCGGCCGGCAGGGAAAGGGCACATCAACTTGTGCCACCACCAGAGGCTGCCGTGGGAGTGGCGGACAAATGATGGGGCGTCGTTGGGCCCTTGTTGGCGTACCGCCCAGGCCGGTCTTTCACTGGTATGACTGGGCAAGGGGTGCCGCAGTCATCTGCGAAGGGTACCGTAGGCGTGGCGGAGCCGGATAATTTGTTGAGAGTCAGTGAACGAGAGGGAGAAACTGAAGCGAAGAGCGACGTGGAGCGTGCCAGCACGATGAGCACATTTGTAACAATAATGCGTGCCTTGGCCAGTTGTACCTCGACACGGTCTAGTGTTGTAGAGTGGTTGGTGTCTTATGTCGGTCTTCAGAAGAAAACAGCAGCTCACAGCCTGTGGCAAGGAACGGTGGAGAGCTAACTTTCTACCAAATCGTCCAGAGCACAGAGTGTTGTGCTTTTTCGGCGACGTAATTTAGTGTGAGGTTAAAGGTCTGTGACAGTTTAAATTATTCTGTTGCCATGTGAACAGACAGAGGTCAAGTAGTCTTCGACTGTTGTGATGGTGATGAAGCACAAAGATGCCATTAAGGAAAGCGTCAATTGAATCGCTGTATCGCACGGTGGGGCCGTGCCACATTAGCGCATTCTATTTTGTTGTCTATGTCCATAATGCTTATGGAGGGATTGTGATTTCATCATTGTACAATAGTCGTATGTTATTCTACATTGTGTTACATTTGCTTGTCTCTCTACTAGGTAGCTGCGTCTAATTGCTTTCTCCGCTATCATTAGTTTGGTAGAAAGTGTAGGTCAGTGTACTATACGGTAGACCTTTCTGTGTCGGTTATTCTGTGATTTTGTGTGTGATTCTGTTATCAGGGACCCATACATTATTCAAACTTTTCATGCCCACATGTAAAGTCACTAGGGTAAGCTTTGTTGTTGTTAAGAAAAATTTGCATTTCTCTAGAATAATTATTTTAGGAGTAACATTACTGTGGACATTATAAGTAAATATTTTGACAATAGATGTAGCTACCTGGAGAGTATTTTGTTTATTTCTGGTATTCTCAGTTTGAACACAATTTTATTGTGAAGAACATGGGCTGTAATTTACACGCACTGTCATGGCGTCATATACGTTTTTTAATAAAATGATATTTAAATAACCCACGCTTTCACGATCCGTAGCCCAAACTAAACTCCACCCAATTATGGTGCTACAAACACATCCACATAAAATTATGTACTCATTAGAAAATTTCAGTTAAATAGCAGTTTACCAAACGTAGCTGCTAGACAGATGCAAAACGTTTCATTTCAGTTTCAAGTATAGTATGACGCTGCGCTAGGGTGTTACCATATATAAAACAAATATTTTTTAAATTAAACGTGAGATATGTATGAGAATTTAAATGTTTCAGAGAAACGCAAACAAGAATCAATATTTACAAGAACCCATAGGGAACACTAAGGAAGGAGCACCAAAAGCGAATTATTCAGATTGATAAGAATATATGGCAAGGATGCACTCTTTCCCCTGCGCTGTTTGACATGTATGAGAAGCAAAATTGTAAACAAAATAAATTTTCAGGAATTTGACTTTAATTCACTGTAAAACTACATCAGAGATGATACTGGCTGATGAAACTGCTGGTCTCTTTGAAAGTGAGGATGAATTTCGGAACCTATTGAAAGGCACCAAGTTTAATGAGCACATAGTAAAATCAAATTTCTCCAAGTTCCATGGGACTTAACATCTGAGATCATCAGTCCCCTAGACACCCTAGACTTAGAACTACTTATGCCAAACTAACGTAAGGGCATCACACACATCCATGCCCAAGGTAGGATTCGAACCTTCGACCGTAGCAGCAGCGCGGTTACGGACTGAAGTGCCTATAACCACTCGGCCACAGCGACCTGCGAGCACATAGTATGTATTACGAATAAACAAAATAAAATTTTCAGGGATAGCAGATTGAAAGTAGTTACAGGTGTAATACTGATATCGGGGACCAAATGTTACATGACGTGATGGAATAATACTAACCAACAATCAAAAGGACGCCTTGTGGAAGAAGCAAGAACGAGTTAACAAGCAGTGTTACGTAAGCAAAGAGAAACATCTGATAGAATCAAATACTGCATCGCTCACAGAAAAGCAGGAAGTGGTTTTGTTACCGGCAAATTCGTCGTTCGGACCACGAGAAATATGAGTAGACGTCAGGCCATGGAAAAAGAGGCCGTATGGGATAACATCGAGGATTCGAATGGATCAGTGATTTAGGTAGAGCACTTGTTTGAAGTTTCATCCGCTATATTAACTATGTTCAACTTTGCAAGTATTTTTAATCTCTTGAACTCGTAATCCTTCATTGGTAATAAGGTCTCCTTTTGGTCTAACGTGTCGATTAAAATATGAATCCTATCACAAAATGTGTATGCTGGATACATTAAATTTCTTTAGTTTCTTTATATGCTACCACTCCCTAAAAGATAGGATACCACTTGGGCTAAAACGACAGCGTAATTTTCTGATCGGAAGAAACATTCCTGTTTCCTAACTTGCTGTTGCATGCACAGCGGCAGAAGAAGTTAAGGAAAAATAGCCACAATATTCCAAGACCATGGGACTAAGAACGGCTTCAACATACAATACAAGAGAATCTGTAACCCGAAAACATACATGTCGCAAATAGAACACTTGAAAATCTCAATACATATGAGCAGAGAAGAGAAGTGGTTGTGAATCCAAGCACAATGAGAAACCTGGTTCCTGCCTTTCTGTGTGGCCATCGATAAAGTTTTAAATGGTCGCTGAAACACTGTATCATTTTGTACAGCGCAGGGCATAATTCTGGTTTGGCACGTGCGTGACTTTGCACGTCCAAAGATTTTTTGATGATATCAAGACACCAGTGAATATAACTCTTTATCGTGTAAACAACGAAACATTAACCGACTGTACAACCAAGTTTTATAATTATATCCAAATGCACAGCTTAAAATGCAATGCATTTCTACGAAACACAGTTTCGTGTGCAAAGACGTGATATTTGCACATAAAACACCAACGAACAAAGATTTTGTCAAAGGCTTCTTATATTTACGACAAGAACATACGTTTTATTATCATCCATATCACGTGAACCGTCCCAACACGTGTGATCCGCATAAACCGGAAAATTACGTACATTTCACGTGCAACTGTAGACAGCTATTTCGTGGCAACGGATAACGCTTTTACAAAACAGCAGAATGACCACTAACTACACTGAACAGCCAATGAAACTGGTACACTTGCCTAATATCGTGTAGGGATCCCAGGAGCACGCCGAGGTGCCGTGGCATGGACTCTACTAATGTCTGAAGTTGTGCTGGAGGGAATCGACACCACGAATCCCTCAGGGCCGTCTACGAATACGTAAGAGTACGAGGCGATGAAGGTCTCTTCTGAACAGCACGTTGCAAGGCATCCCAGATATGGTCAATAATGTTCATGTCTGGGGAGTTTGGGAGTTTGGTGGCCAGAGGAAGTGTTCCAACTGAGAACAGTGTTCCTGGTGCCACTCTCTAGCAATTCTGGACATGTGGGGTGTCGCATTGTCCTGCTGGGTTTGCCAAAGTCCATCGGAAAGCACAATGGACAGGAATGGATGCAGGTAATCAGACAGGATGCTTACGTACGTGTCATTTATCAGAATCGTATCTAGAGGTATCAGGGACCACCATATCATCATATCATTCAAACTGCACACGCCACACACCATTATAGAGCCTCCAACAACTTGAACAGTCCTCTGCTGATATGCAGTGTCGATGGATTCGTCAGGCTGTCCCCATGCCCGTACACGTCCATCCGCTCGGTACAAATTGAAACAAGACTTGTCCGACCAGGCCACATGTTTCCAGTCATTAGCAGTCCAAATTCAGTCTGGATGGGCCCATGCGAGGCGTATAATGGCTTTAGGCCCTATGGGACGTAGCTTCTGAGGTCATCAGTCCCCTGGAACTTAGAACTACTTAAACCTAAATAACCTAAGGACATCACACACATCCATGCCCGAGGCCGGATTCGAACCTGCGACCGTAGCGGTCGCGCGGTTCCAGACTGTAGCGCCTAGAACCGCTCGGCCAATCCGGCCGGCCGAGGCGTAAAGCTTTGTGCCGTGCAGTCATCAAGAGTACACGAGTGGGCCTTCTGTTGCGAAAGCCTATATCGGTGATGTTTTGTTGAATGTTTCGCACGCTGTCACTTACTGAGGCCCCAGCAATGAAATCTGCAGCAACTTGCGGAAGCGTTGCTCTTCTGTCACGTCGAACGATTTTCATCAGTTGTCGTTGGTTCTATTCTTGCAGTATCTTTTTCCCGCGGGTGCGATGTAGGATGTTTGATATTTTGCCGGTTTTACATGAAATGGTCGTACGGGAAAATCCCCACTTCATCGCTACGTAAGGGATGCCATGTATCATCGCTCGTGCGCCGACTGTAACACCACGTTCAAACTTACTTAAATCTTGATAGGCTGCCACTGTAGCAGGAGTAACCGATCTAAAACTCCGCGAGACACTTTAAACTATCACCTCTCTACAACGGATAAACATTATTGGATAAAAAAACTTCGTTCTGCATTTATCCATTTATGTACCTTATTGGAATGTTCAAATGGATTCCGACAAGTTTAAATTATAGAAATGGTGCGTTTCAAGATTCTTCCAGAAAAAAGTATTATCTTCAAATGCAATCGAAGCAGGATTTTTTTTAAATGGCTAAAACTTATTTTAGGACTAAGTCTGATACACAGGTGGACCAAATTTGGACAATGAGTTTCCATCCGGAGTTATTTAAGGGCGACGCTTTTTGCACGTGGGCCAACGGCCTTGCTTCAGTGATAACACCGTTTCCCGTCAGATCAGGGAAGTTAAGGACTGTCGGGCTTGGCTAACAATTGGATGGATGACCGTCCGGGTGTGCCGAGCGCTATTGGTTCAAATGGCTCTAAGCACTATGGGACTTAACATCTGAGGTCATCAGTCCCCTGGAACTACTTAAGCCTAACTAACATAAGAATACCACACACCGCTGCCCGGGGCAGGATTCGAAACTGCGACCGTAGTAGCCGCGTGGTTCCGGACTGAAGCGCCTAGAACCGTTCGACCACAGCTGCCGGCAGCGCTACTGGAAACCGGGGTGCACTCAACCCTTATGAGGCAGGGATAAACTGACAAGTGACAACGGCCGGGAGGGCCGTGTACTGACCACGGCCTATCGGCTGAGGATGACACGGGGATCGGTCAGTGCTTTGGGGCTTTCCGAGACCTGTACGGTCGGAGATAAACAGGGAGTGAGACATTCTTGCACGTGAAACCAGAACGAGAATGACAGATTCGGGACGTTAACCCAGGCAGTGCACATACGGATGACACCGTTAGATGAGTATTAAATTCAGCCCAATTAATTTCATTTTTTATCAGAAGTAATCAATAGGTTCACAGAAACTGCCTGTGTGTCAGCTTCCGTTCTTCGTTGGAATGTTGCTAAATACACTGTTGATGGTCACGAAGTCAATGAAGTTGAGGAATTCTGCTACCTAGGCAGTAAAATAACCAATGACGGACGGAGCAAGGAGGACATCAATAGCAGACTCGCTATGGCAAAAAAGGCGTTTCTGGCCAAGAGAAGTCTACTAATATCAAATACCGGCCTTCATTTGAGGAAGAAATTTCTGAGGATGTACGTCTGGAGTACAGCATTGTATGGTAGTGAAACATGGACTGTGGGAAAACCGGAACAGAAGAGATTAGAAGCATTTGAGATGTGGTACTACAGACGAATGTTGAAAATTAGGTGGACTGATAAGGTAATCAATGAGGAGGCTCTACGCAGAATCAGAGAGGAAAGGAATATGTGGAAAACACTGATAAGGAGAAGGGATAGCATGATAGGACATCTGCTAAGACATGAGGGAATGACTTCCATGGTACTAGAGGGAGCTGTAGAGGGCAAAAACTGTAGAGGAAGACAGAGATGGGAATACGTCAAGCAAATAATTGAGGACGTAGGTTGCAAGTGCTACTCTGAGATGAATAGGTTAGTACAGGAAAGGAATTCGTGGCGGGCCGCATCAAACCAGTCAGTAGACTGATGACAAAAAAAAAAAAAAGCTACAGCAAGACAGATGGTCGAATGCCTGTAGAATTGGCAGTTGGTCTGTGATAAATAAAAATCTATTTTTTTCACTTTCGTAGCTCAAATCGAAACCGAGGACCAAGCCCGTAACTGTGCGTCGACCTCTTAAAACGTATTTGTCACAGCGATTATGTTACGATGAAGTAACAGGAAGTGATAAAAGAATTACAGATCACTCTTCAGTAAGATGAATATGTTCACCAGTTTTTAAGAATAACAGTATTTCATGTACCTCTTTGGAAAAATGATACTATTGACATGAACTTAAATCTTAGTATTTTATCAACATTTGCTACATTAAGAGAAAAGTTTGCGTAGAATGAATGCTAGTGAAGTTTAATACTAGAAAAGAAAATATAATCGACACCGAAAGCAAGCAGGAAAGAGAGCTACATATAACTGAAATGACTTGACTATTTTTCCTCAAAAGACATACAACTTTCAAATATTAAACATAATTAGTTTACTGTATTACACGGCTACATCGTGACGGGATTCTAAACAACGTAAAAAAGTAATGAAGCCTCTTTACAAACGTAGTCCAGTATCTGTAGGCAACAATATTGACTATGTTAATAAGTAGCTCTTCAAGACCGCAACTTGTGGGACCTGGGCATGGGTAATATTACAGCTTTGTAGGAGTCAACTAAATAAGCAGAAGATTGAAATAAGCTTTCATGATTTCATGCGTTATGATTCTTGATTTTCGAAAGCCTGCAGATATGCCATTAATGATTATATCCCTTAAGTGAAACTGGAGAATATCTATGCCACAGGCTAACAACTGGAATTAGCATAATTAATTGTTAGCTTGATTCATTAGTATGTATGTTTACCACCCCTTTCCACACGTCATTTGCCAATTCACACAATCTAGAACTACAGATATTTAACTTGTAACGAAACAAGAGGGAAAGGAGGACGAAGAAACTTTGGTGTAAGAAAAAGCAAAGGGCTCGCAGTGTGACAAATTACACAGATGGCCAGAAACACCACCAACAAGGAATCTACGTAGGAGACAATAACCAAAAAATATCCTTACAGCTGAAGTCACATAATGCGATAATTACAACAGCGCACTAAGGAAATCCCTAGGCACTGCATGAGCATTGATAAATTCTATCACTGACTATATATCATAAGGGAATATTAAATAGCAAAACTATAGAGTGTCGAATTTTGATAATATGAGAGGAATTAATAGAATACATAAAACCTAAATTTAAAAAACGCCAGGTATGAGAGGAAATGCAGAAAATCGCCGAAAGAGACTTACTGCTCACTTACCAAATATGAATGGACCCCTTATGCTCAGTCAGATCAGTATCTAGATCACGAACTATAAGACCATCCCATGAAGCAAGAATAACACACACAGTATATTACATTTACACTAACAACTAAAGCTTAGAAGTTACCAACGAAATAACTCAAATAGATCTATCATAGCTATGATTTGCTGTCTTACCACGTATCACAAACCATCTGAATATATAGTAAACGTAACCCAAACGGTGTGAGACAGCAAGAAACTACACCAGAGACCCTCAAAATCTATAACGGATTTTTCATACAACAGAAAACACTCAACACAGCAACAGCAGCACGTGGACTGTCGTTAGAATCTTCCTTAGGCACACTTTAACCCGATTTTACGAGAAAATGATACGATTTGAACAAAATGAACCAATGTTCGGGTACCGTTATGCCATCAAATCCAGTTTCTTTTGTAGATGAGTGAAGATACCCGACTACAATATTTACACACAAATGTTAACACATCTAACCCGAACATCTACTCCACAACTGGAATAATGATTTCTACACTTCACAAAATTCAGTAAGACCAATTCACAATAGATAGAAAGTGAAACGTTTCATGAACGTCAGAATATATTTTGTAAAATACCTTGCAAATCACAGTAATGTTACTTCCTTAATTTCTCTAACAATGCCAGGGCTACGTACGGCAACATTATGGGCCAAATTAACCTCAGAACAGTACACACATGACCTTTCGTTGAAGAACAATTTCGATTCACAACTCATTCCCGTCATAGCTGGTGCTCTTCCTTCCTCATATAACTTGAATGTAATGCTTAATTGAGAATACAGTAAAATCGATTCCATTGCTTGGAAAGCAATAGACGGTAATTTCTGGCTAGCCACATTTATATGGATTAATGAGAATATCTGTCAAAAGGAGAAACAACGAGACATTCTGTGGAACGAGGAGAGATCCAGTGCCAACGTAATTAGTAGGAAGAAAAATGATCTCCAAGCAGTGGCTAGGAGAAATACCTTCCACGTTTACCACTTGGAAACGTGTCTAGCTTCCAGGGAAAAACAGAAGCGTCCGTTTCGGAAGACTGTGATTAAAATGTAAGAGGTGTCCTTATTATGATGATTATTATGTTAAGATAGCGTTTGCATCAAACTCCATGCCAACAGTCACAAAAAACACAACAAACAAACAAGTCCACTGAAGTGCACGTCTGCGCGAAACACAAATACAACGAAAGAATTCATAATTTAACTGTGTGCCAGGTAATTATATACACTGATGGGCCAAAACATAATGACCACCCGATTACTGGCCTTCCTCTCCGTCTTTGGTACAAAATACATCACTGATTCTGCATATCAGGACAGATTGTTGGTAGGTTTGTTGAAGTATGTGACATTAGATGTCCACGCACAGGTCGTGTAATTCGCGTAAATAATGGGCCGGTGATTTGCGCAGGCGGTGATTACGCTCGACAGCGACTCGGATGGATTCCATAGGATTTACGTCAGGAGAATTTTGTCTCCGACCCATCAACGTGAGTACAGTATACCGCTGTTCAAACCACTGTAGCACCGTACTGGCTCCGAGACACGGACAGTTATAATGTTGAAAGATGACACCGTCGTCGGCAAAGACATCAGGCATGAAGGGTTGCGGGTGTCTGACAGCTGTCAGCACATTTTTGATTACTACCACCGATCCCATACAAGCGCAGGAAAACGTCTCCCATAGCACAATACTGCTTGCGTCTGCGTGCGTACGTGACGCGATGCACGTTTCCGCCGGCGTTCGCCTCGATGACGGTGTTCTTGGAGACAAACGGAGACATAGTGTAGCGAAAATGTAAATTCACACGAAGAATCGCCACGTTTCCATTGATCGACTGTCGAATCACGACGGTGCCGTGGCCACTCCAGTCGTACTTGGCCATGGCGTCGGATGAACACGTAGGGGTGGTCTGCTGTGGAGCTCCATGTTCAACAATGTACAATGAACGGTGCGCTCCGAAATGCTTGTGCGTGCAACAGCATTGTGCTCTTTCGACAGAGATGCCACATATCATCATCTATCCTACTATAAAGAGCCGACAAGCCTCCGAATCCCACGTTTTGTGAAGAGCCGTGGACGTCCAAAAATTTTGCGCGTAGTGGTAGTTTCACAGTCCTTGTACCTCTTTTGGTATTTACTCACAACAATAACACGTGAACATTAGAACAACTTCGCTGTTTTCAAGATACTCGTTTGTAGTCTCTGCTTAACAATAGTCTGCACTTTGTCAAAGTCATTGTATTTCCGTATTTGCATTCTGTATCCTCGATAGGGTGGTCCCCCTTTCGTTTCTGCTACGCTTACAAGCGTTCGTTACCTCATCAGTGCCAGCAATGCCACAAGGGGGCATCCAACGTCGCTGTGGGCTTGGTCAGTGTTTTTACTTACAAGTGTACGTACAAATATGTAACGTAAGTGAAGAACGGTACAAAATCGTCGATATGTGATGAAGTCAAGTAAGAAGATATCTGCGTCTTTGTGATATCTGGCGGAGACAGAGGAGACATGAAACGACTACCAGCAGGGATTGTGTCACACGAAAAATGTAGAAACAATACATACTCAAAGAAATAGTTTCACTTTGTTAAGATGCAATTACAGTAGGAAGCAACAGACGAGGAAGAGAAGATAAAGCCCAAAAATAGAAATGATATTTTCTTGATGTTGTTGGTTGTCTACTAAAAAAAACTAAATTCTTTGTCTCAAGTAATACAGCTTTATTAACATTTACCGTTTATATTTCTATAATTTTTTGAATATATGCACAATATCGATTAAGGAAGGCTACAAATACACACTACTGCAAATTAAGTAATCCAACTTATGGGAAGAGAACCGATCTTAAGGGTTAACGTATCATGTGTATTCTTTACACATAATTTCAAACCACAATGAAAGGGAAATCTGTTTGTATGTTAGGCGTATCAGATTTTCGTTTTTCGTTATAAAACTTCAACATCAGCCACAATGCTTTAATAATATTACTTTACCACTACTAACTCTATTCGCAACAACGATTGCAGAAAGCAAATGTTCGTGCAAAATTATGGCATAGTTCAGGAAATATGATGTCACAAACAAAGAGATGTGTGAAAAACTGCTTTTACTTAAAACGAAACGTGAATTATCCAGACAACACTAAGCCAGTGTTTCATAATGTAAGCACTTTACGACTTTCAGCAAACTTTACAACCATTTTCTGGCCTCATTTATGGTTTTCTGTTAGTTGGTTGGTTTTTGGGGGAGGAGACCAGACAGCGAGGTCATCGGTCTCATCGGATTAACGGCGGATGGGGAAGGAAGTCGGCCGTGCCCTTTGAAAGGAACCATCCCGGCATTTGCCTGGAGCGATTTAGCGAAATCACGGAAAACCTAAATCAGGATGGCCGGACGCGGGATTGAACCTTCGTCCTCCCGAATGCGAGTCCAGTGTGCTAACCACTGCGCCACCTCGCTCGGTTTTCTGTTAGTCTATGGTCGAATAACCTGTAACTAATAAAACAATCATGTTTAACATGAGTCCAACAATTAAGATTTTACTTGCCGAACTCCAATTATTAACACGCTAACACAACTGTAAAGTAATCACGCGTTTGAAGCTGCTTTTTATAAGACAATGAGATTCTTGAGATTCTTAAAAGTTCGGGGGTGGATGAACTGGGGAAACAATTGATTCTGAGAGTGCCGCACCCAATACAAATTGCCGTTTACTACCGAAAAAGAAGAACTGAGAACTGGAGGGTGAACGCGAAAATAAATCCGTTTCTCTCCCACACAGCTATAACGAATTTTCACAGCGCGAGAATTGCTTGGAGGAATCTTCTCTCCGTTCTATACAATCGGGTTATTGAGATTCTATTCCCGTGGGCAATTCCGTTTGTATGCAAAGCGCAAGGAGTCCATGCAGCGAGTAAGGCAAGGGTCGGGACTTTTACCAAATAGCAGCTACGTTCCCGAACCGGTAACATTCTCCAAATCTATTACGAAGATAGGTACCTCGTAAAGAAAGTAAACGATTATTTTGCAAAAGTCACAAGAGAAAAGAAACTTTCCTGAATTTACTTGTCGTTTTGTAAACTCTGATCAGAACAAATCTCTCTATATGTGTCGATTGCCTGTTATGAGTTACACACCAGAGTTTATTTGTGACGAAGAGATAAGACTAAAACACTTATTATCACAAATTATTGTCGACAGACAGACAACTATTACATAAATTACATTACATCTTATGCAACATGAAGGATAAAGGCTTAAATTTAGCAATATCTAAAATCACAAGTATAACTTGTTTAAGCTATTACATAGTGCGATGGTACGATCGTCCTCGCCAGTGAGATCAGTAGTACGGATTAAAGTAGCATTATGGTCTCTCGTAGTATACGTTCGATATATTAACGTAGATCGTAAGCCACTTCCATCAGAAGAAATTCATCAGTGTAAAGAGATACTTGCTGCTTGGCGGTTTAATTGTGTACAGTCTGTAATATGTGGGCACCATAAAGATTAATAAGTCTTGTAATGTCCTTTATAAAAAATAATTTGTATATTAGTTTGCCAATGAATGTGTATTGCGTAACGATTGTGTCACACAGATTAACTGTGTGATGTGTTGTTGAGCAAATCGCTTAATCTGCGAAACCCATATCAATCTTTGTAATGAAATCAATCCCTCTCAAATCTACCCAGTCTCTTGACCACCGAGTTCTACGGCCCTGTGCAATAAACTGATAAAATTCTTTAGCTATAGAGTCATAACGGATGTAATCTTGGTATTCTGTTCTGTACAAAGTAGGCGTAGAAAATATTCAGTTTTCGCACGGCGAAGTGCAATGTCGGTCGTAAAAAAGCTTCATACAAATAATATCAGTACATTGCTGATAAATGGAAAAACTTCGGAAGGTTCAGTGAAAATATTGAATATTGTCTCATCGCTGTGCAGTGCTGCCCACATCGAAACTGTTACAAACATTCATACGTTTCTGATTCGGGCACATTAGTATTTTTCTGATTCTCACTGAAAACAGATTTCCTTTAGAAAAATATTCATTGGATTTAAGTAAACACGACATGAAAGAGAATGCGGTACCGGTAAGGGAACATGCTAAGACCGAATGCTTCAGTTTGAAAATTCTGTACAAAATAAAGTTTCTCCTTCACAAAATGTGATGTGAAACATTTTACATTAACATCAGAATCAGTGAACTTCTCAACTCATCTACAATTCTCACTTAGTGTCGTAATTAAAAATACTTGGATTGAACACGACAAAAAGTCTGACATCGTTTGGCAAAATAAATTCCAAAATGTACCTTCTCATACCAGGATTACAAAACACACAAAATATTACAAATCACGTATACCTAATCAACCGATATACTAAATCTGATGTAAAACTGTTGGTTCCTACGTTCAAGGGTCAGCAATGCAAAACTCAGTGAAAGCCACATTGCGTTCCTGCATACTTAAAAATAAATATACATAATTTCATTATCTTACAAATGTATTGCAGTTGCTTTACATTTGAGTCACAGTACAAATTCATTACATTTCTATAATTGCCATGGGCAATGCTCAGTATCGTTAACGATCGGTATCATTTCAATTCTTGATAATCTTATAGCCTTACAAATTAATGATACACATATTACACTTTTGTAGAAATCACTACGACCTATCATTTAAGAATTCTGTGTCACCACAAACAATACCATTCATCACTTCATTTTATAAAAACTGTATTATGTTGCGTCCATAGACCAACAGCTAAATTCTCACAGCTAGCCACTTGCTTTAAGTATTACATCCTACCTATGACAGAGTGCAAAAGCAAATACTACTGCGCTCCGCACGCCACTACTTACAACCGATTCTGTAGTCACGCAATCTCTTTGGTCCAGTGGTGCCTAAAATGCAATCACTTCCACACATGACAATAGTTTCAGGTAATTTTTCATGAATTATATTACAAAATCGGACTCCACGTACAAGTGGACCCCCACACAGTCTTCAGTTTCAATTTACTTTGCGTAGTAACATTGTCCATACCTGTTGTCATCATTATCAGAGATCACTTTTGACTTCCGTAGCTTAATGTCACTCATTAGTGATAAACTTTAATACTGTTTCGTATCTTCACTTAATCTCGAATTATCTGTAGATGCACCCAAAGAAATAACTCTCTCTCTTTTAATTTCTAAGACGTAACATGACTATGAATCCTGAGGTCTATATGCAGTGTTTTAATCTCAGCCTGCGAGGAAATTCATGTAACAAGAATTAACCAGAGATCCCACTGTTGATCTGTGTTGCATCTCTGAGTCACCACATTGTACCTCACACAGTATATTAAAATCTGCTACGAGATTTAATTATTCATCTCAAGATATTTATATCAGTACAAAATTAAAGGTTAGTTCATCAAGGTATTTACGGATTAGTCACGTCTTACTTGTCCAATTTCATTCACACAAGATCAGTTTTCCTTGCGGTACTTCTCTAAAACCAGAGAGGTGCTTCGTTGCCAACTTGAGCCAAATTAGACTTGAGAGATCTTCAGTTAGCAACAGCTTGATATTCCACTTGACTTTTTATCCAAATCTCCAAGCTTGAAGTTAATTCCACTGTTTCAAATAATTCACAAAGGTATTCTGTCCAAACACTTCCAAAAAAAAAAAAAAAAAAACGCAAATCACAGTCTTCAGATAGTCTTTAAAGCACTTCACAGCATTTTATTTGCGTCTTCTTCAACAAATAAGTGTCACAGATCGTCAATATTATATCGCGCATGAGTACAGCATACATGTAATTCGACTGTACACATCCAGTTCGTGATGCAGATTCATCGAAACTCATTCGATACAAAGCAAATTTACAATTCATTATTTATTTTTTTGTGCCAAAAATCGGCGTAGCGAGAATCTGCGCTCACGGCAGTCCCTTTTGTCCCTGTGGCTGTCGACCATCAGGTGAACGTCTCCAGTGGTTGCAGTCCCCAGTGCTGTCAGAAACATTGTGGACCACTGGCAAAGAATACATTAAACGACAACAAGACGTATTAGCTAAAGTATTCACAGCCATTACGAAACATATATTGTTGTCTGTGTCAGCGAAGGTGGCCACCTCACGAAACCTGTTTGTCCCATTACAGTAGGACAGATCAGTGGGATTTTAGATGCTTGACAGACTGAACATAACTGTGCTACCCACATAACCAGTTTACAACATCAGCTGCATCAACCTACATAATAGACACTGGACAAATATAAGAAAAATGATCTCAAGGTAATGTATCATTTCCACAAATCACATACAATAGATTTAAGGAAAGAGCTTGAAATTTGTATCGAAGTCAAAAATTTTAGATAATGAGTCATAATGCTAAGTTCTTTATGGTGAATAGACAAATTCTTTCAAATTTTTCCATTACATTTAATAGCTACAGTAAATCCATCAATGTTTTCAGTATTTTGTACATTCGTACCAGTATTTGAAACAACATAGTATAAGAACAGAATGTGAAACATCGACTAATTGATAATTTAAACAGTCACAATAGATACTGATTGCTGTTTCAAGTGTCACATTAATCTTAAAACAGATGTATTCAACAAAAGTAGATCACCTTTGACTGTGTACACACTTTTTGGCAAGCAGCAGTGTCACAATATCTTTGCACTTTTACGTGACAGATGTAGTGTATGCGGTAATTTGGTGAGTGAGAATTTCTGCATAATGATGACCTATGAATAAATAACCAGAAAATACAATCTTCTAACAACAACACTACAAAGTTTCAAGATATATTTTTTGAGTTTTGCAATTCCAGTAAGACAATAAAGAGATGACTGCAGAACTAGAGAAACATAACGACACACAAACATCACGTTTCCAAGTGGTAAACGTGCGAGGTATTTCTCCTAGACACTGCTTGGAGATCATTTTCCTTCCTACTATATACGTTGGCACTGGTTCTCTTCTCGTTCCACAGAATTTCTCGTTGTTTCTCCTTTTGACAGAAATTCTCATTAATCCAAATAAATGTGACTAGCCAGAAACTACCGTCTATTGCTTTCCAAGCAATGGAATCGATTTTACTATATACTCAATTAAGCATTACACTCAAGTTACATGAGGAAGGAAGACTGAGATACAGCTTCCACTTTATTTCGAAGTCAGTTCGGAAGAGCACTAGCTATGACGGGAATGAGTTGTGAATCGAAATCGCTCTTCAACGAAAGGTCATGTGTGTACTGTTCTGAGGTTAGTTTGGCCCATAATGTTGCCGTACGTAGTCCTGGCATCAACGCTGTTGCCATTGTTACAGAAATTAAGGATATAACTTTACTGTGATTTGTAAGGTATTTTACAAAATATATTCTGACGTTCATGAAACGTTTCACTTTCTATCGATTGTGAATTGGTGTTACTGAATTTTGTGAACTGTAGAAATCATTATTCCAGTTGTGGAGTAGATGTTCGGGTTAGGTGTGTTAACATTTGTGTGTAAATACTGTAGTCGGGTATGTTCACTCATCTACAAAAGAAACTGGATTTGATGGCATAACGGTACCCGAACATTGGTTCATTTTGTTTAAACCGTATCATTTTCTCGTAAAATCGGGTTCAAGTGTGCCTAAGGAAGATTCTAACGACAGTCCACGTACAGCTGTTGCTGTGTTGAGTGTTTTCTGTTGTATGAAAAATCCGTTATTGAATTTGAGGTAACTTTACAGTTATTATGTTCAGCAAGGGTGATATTAATATTTATGTAAGGGTCTCTGGTGTAGTTTCTTGCTGTCTCACACCGTTTGGGTTACGTTTACTATATAATCAGATGATTTGTGATATGTGGTAAGACAGAAAATGAATCAAATCATAGCTATGATAGATCTGTTGTGTTATTTCGTTGGTAACCTCTAAGCTTTAGTTGTTAGTGTAAATGCAATATACTGAGTGTGTTATTCTTGCTTCGTTTGATGGTCTTATTGTTCGTGATATAGATACTGATCTGACTGAGCATATGAGGTCCATCCATATTTAATAAATGGGTAGTAAGTCACTTTCGGCGATTTTCTGAATTTCCTCTCATACCTGGCGTTTTTTAAATTTAGTTTTATGTATTCTATTAATTCCTCTCATATTATCAAAATTTAACACTCTATAGTTTTGCTATTTAATATTCCCTTATGACATATAGTCAGTGATTGAATTTAATCATGCTCATGCAGTGTGCCTAGGGATTTCCTTAGTGCGCTGTTGTAATTATCGCATTATGTGACTTCAGTTGTTAGAATATATTTTTGGTTGTTGTCTCCTATGTAGATTCCTTGTTACAGTTGGTGGTGATTCTGGCCATGTGTGTAATTTTTCACACTCCGAACCCTTTGCTTTTTGTTCCACCGAAGTTTCTTCGTCCTCCTTTCCTTCTCGTTTCGTTACAAGTTCACTATCTGTAGTTCTAGATTCTGTGAACTGGTAAATGACGTGTACGTTTGCGAAGTGTTTGAGTCCGTTTCTTACTATGTCGTCTTCCTGTTTTGTGCGATTTACATATTTCTGATTAGTGCAATATATAAATACACATCTGTCATAGATGCACTTGAAAACGGCGGTGCCTGAAACTAGTGATTCGATAAAAGTACGATATTAAAATGAAGCACATTGGGATGATGCCATTTTTTCCAGACTCGTCGAGGTTGTGGTAGACAACAATGATATTTTCTTCGATATTGGAGACCATTTTGTTATGTGTGTTTATTCTATACTAGTCCTGTTACAATCGCTTTCTTTTAGTTTGTTTCCTGTGTGACATTTCAGGTATCGAGATCAGCTCACAGCACTCGACCAACATCCCAAAATATAAACTCGTAAAATAAAACAATTACCAGTAATAATCGTTAGAAATAAAAGGTAGCTACCACATTCAGAGAGCAGTTACTGTACTAGGTTAACTATTTGATGAATTTTGATAAGACTACTGCAGAAGGTATGGATCTTTCGCAGAGAACAATTCGTCTTCCATTATTCTGTTTAGTCTGCGGATTAATCAGAGATTTATGTCAAAGGTATGAGTGAATGGGAACTGCACTCAGTTAGCTGCTGTGGTCCGAATGGTGTTTCCAAAGTTATTGCGTCGTAGTCTTTGTAATGTGATCATTTTGCGTTTAAATTACTTAGTTTTATGTTTTCCTGGCTTTACTCCGTAAATATTAGTTTGAAAGAAAACTAGTTGCATAAGTTTTCTATTCCTTTTAGACGTTTAATTAGGGCATTTGATCATTCTATTCATTGAGAAGTCAGGCGGTGACGCCACAGAACGTCACCAGTAACCAAACACATGCACGTTTCAGCACAATAAGTGAATTATTCTGCAGCAGGGCTTACAAACACACACACACACACACAAACACTCATACTCTCGGTTTCGTCCCACTTCCTTCCTCTTTTTCAACAAACACACGCACAGACAAACATCAAAAGCACACTCGGTCATGTTTCTGGATCAGAGAACGCAAAGAAAATGGCGTAACAGTTGATTACCGGTCGAACAGCAGCAACACGATGAGCTGAGGAGTATGCCTGGATATCCTGTTACCGAATTTGTAACATCTATAACGCTGAATGTGTGTGAACATGTGCACCCTCAAAGCTCTCAGAAGCTACACATGCTGCACAGTTTTTACGCATTAAGCTAAAAATACGTCGCTAGCTAGCATCCGCACTGAAGCAGGAAACTTTCACCAACCTATCTTGAACGGCGCAGGTTGGTAATACCAGGGAAACAGTAGGGCATAAGTGTATAAAACATTCGTACCTAATTTCTGAATTGCAAATTGAATGCTGCATCGTCTGCTGTCCTGTGCAGTAGAATGATAAACGGCCACACGTAAGACATAATGCAAACTATGAATAGCTGTTGTAAAGATAAGTATGACACAAACAGTTGCGTTAAAGGCTTGTGACTGCTATTTCCCACTTCGCCCACCCACTTTAGCAAGAAATAATTATGCGTTCACTGAAGATTCCGCAACAGTCAGCAAATACGTTAGGAAAAAAACAAACCACAGTTCTTTTTTCAAACGAGGAGTATCCTTTTAGTGAATTATAGGACGCTAGTCCATCCTCGAGGTTGTTACAGGTATTTCAGCAGAGCTCACGTAAGTTTGGGAAAGCTTTCTTTTATTTAATCTTCACATTCAGGTAGCTGCTCGTGCGACAATAAATACCCACGAATGTTAATTTTATTTTTCTCGTGATTCGCATTTCTCTACGAATAGTGAGATATTGCTGTAGGTAAATGACCACCTAGGAACGGTACGCATTTGAGTGTGCTGCTACCGATGTAACCTGAAAAATACATTTACTAATTGTTACGTTTTACGACGTGCCGATCACGGAAACCATCACTTTAGGTTACAACTTATGATGTGTTCACCATTTCGCTCTCACTTTTGTCGAGATGGGCTATGGTAGTTAACTGAAAATTTTTCGACATACTGTGCAACAGAAATATCCGTCAGATGAAACGTTACTCGTTCCACAGTTCATCTGTATTAACTGCGGTAGACAATTCAGTTACATCGTATTTGGTAACAAGATCAGATCCAGCTTTCATTTCAGGTAGAGACTGCCGTTTCATCGCGGAATTTTGTGACATGGTTCCTTATGTCAGTTATCGCACGAATGCCGGTATAGGAGATACTGACATAAGTGATAGTGGAAAACCGGATGAGGTGTGGCTTTCAACAGAGATTATGCTCCCTCTAACAGCAGTTCATCACAGGTCGCTGGAGCAATGGAAGGTACCTCTCGAATAAAGATAACACCCTTCATTCTCCTTTCGACGATCGATTGTCCGACAGACGGTCATGTTTCGCTGTTGTAGGATTACAGAACATGCTTTTTCCACACAGATTATAACGTTTCTTAATCATCGCAACTATCATTTATGAATATCGAAATTGACTGAGTTTTTTCGTTTGTGCTTGGCTTAAGGTGACGGTAATAAAAAGAGGCAATACTTTCCCAATTTCTACGAAATCATATTTAGTTGTTCGGGAAGTGTCCACAGCGCTTGTAATTTTTTATGATGTTATTTTTACGATTTTAAGTCGGGAACATGGGGAAGACTTCAGGGCATTGCTCGTAGTCGTACAGGTTTTAACGCGCTGTTGCAGTCTCGACTCCATACCATTTTCTAGCAGAAACTCTGGAGTTCTGAAAGCATGTATAATCTCCTGTTTTAATGAAGCTCTGTTTCTTAGCTAATAAATGCGTAAATCCGTACAAAAAATTTTCGTTTTCTAATTTTTATTTTTAATAACCTTTTACAGATCGTACCACGTTTGATAGACGGGGTCTGAATTATTACACAATATATGTAGACAGAAAAAGACAAATTATATTCTAACTTCACATATTTAATGGTTTCTTTCTGTGAAAGAATTTAAGTGCACTTGGGATGCACAAAAATACCTGGCACCCCATACAATGAATCAAAGTGACACCTCTACGTCGTATGAACCTACATTTTGATCTGCACTTCTAGCGATAGTTTCTCATCTCTTGCATGAGGAAAGCATTTGATGACCTATACTGAAACTGCTGTCATCGCCTGTGGTAGTGTCGGACGTTTGGCATCTTGCTGCCCATCATCCTCCTCTGACCTGCTCTCTGCAGGCGTCTTTTAATCAACCATATTTTGAGTAATATCAAGTGTAAATGCCTAATACTGCATTATATTCTTTATTGCTCATTTATTTCGGATAGCATCCTGTCTGTATTCTAGACACGCAGTGGCTATTATGAAGTCCACAAAATTACGTGTTATTCTTACTGTCCATTTTTTTGTTGTCCCTCTCCATGTCTACTTATCTACAACCCTGTCTAATAGATCTACTCTGCCCATTAAATAATTGTACCTAGTAATAGCAGTTGGGCTAAGAATGTTAAAATGATTTGCACCTTTCTCCGACCAAAGCTAAATCTGTAGCTAGGTTCAACACCATATGCAGTTGAAGCAACAAAAATTGGTTTGCTGTCAAACCATTTTATTGCTGATGTTTTACCATTGTTTCTTACCACCCAATCCGAAGAATTCCTGGATTCCTTTCTGATTTACGTGTCTCTTTTTAAATAAACAGCATTGCCCGGATGATTTGATATCTTTGCCCCTATGAGCAAAATATATGTTCAATTGAAAAGGGACTCTAACAGAGGGACAGATGTGACGATCTGACTACAGCAATGCACCTGCTGCCAGGGAATCTGATAATTACAGAACTTATTCGCCCTCCTACATGCAGATTTTCTGGAATAGGAAGTTTTACAGAAGTAGTAAGCCAATGAATGCAGCAATGACAAAGTTTTTCGCCACGACTGGATGCTGCTTACCTCCTACATGCCAACGGCTAGTGAAATGACAAGTGAACGGTGTATATAGAGACATTGGGCTGGTCGGGGATAACGTAGGCAATTAACAAGGAGACGTACTGTAGTGTCGCGGAATAGTAAAGAGTTGGAAACGTGGAATATTGTCAAAGTTTCATTGCCTATGCCGAGAGCCAAAGACTGTAGGTTAGCCAAGAGGTAAGAGGATTGCACATGTATCGGAATGTGTTGTCATGCAGACACTGTTATTGCAAATCCGGCTTTTATTCCATTTTCAAGCAGAAGATTTATTGTTATGTTATCATATATAAGTTGATTAAACCTATCTTTCTTGCATGGCTCTGCCACTCCTTTTGATAATATAATCTATTGTTATGAATGGTATGAATAGATTCATTGTTCACAATTCGGTTGATGTCGGTCAAAGTGAGATTTCTGTTGATGTCATTGATAAAAACAGTACACTATGGTACCAGAAAACACAGCACAGCCCTAGAAGAACGATATTTCTGACGTATTTCTGTGTCGAGATAATATCAAATCTCTTCGTCCTGTGTCCTTTGGTATCATATACTTTTATTTATTTCCTTATTTATTACATTTTGCGTTGTCTTTGCTGGCTTCCTTTGACGCTGGTATTGTATGCTATATGTTACACACTTGCTGTCTATCACTTGTTCCAAACGCTCAACGATCCCAGCAGCTGGCACCTGGCTTCAGAATTAATGGATTTTTTGCTGCAACAACTCGTGGAAAAACAAAGTTGAAATAAACAGTTTCACCTACTGTTAATACTTCGGATGTTTTCGTACCTTGTGTTTAAAATGTCTTCGAAATAATGTGACGCCAAATCCAGTGTTGGAAAATATTACTATCAGTTTTCTGCATGGTATCACCCACAACAACACAGGACCCTATATAACAATAATGTTTTTTAGCGATATCAATTTGTAGACACACACTAAAATACTTACACCTAAATATCATGCATCAGACAGGAAAATTTGTAAATAATGTGTTTTCTTACATTGACAAACTGCATACAATTTAATTTGGTAAGGATTAAGTGAATAGATTTTGTTTAAATCTGGGGTAATACTCATGCTTAACTCTAATTGCCTACAGGCTTATCTCAAAATGAAATTCTAGAGCTATAGGGAGTGACAGATCCAAATATCTCGGATGTATAATGGTCTGAAGATGAAGGCGATGTTGATTTAACTATCGAGCCTGCAAATGCTCCAGTGAATGAAATATCATTGGAATCCGAAGACGATTCTGTGCCATTGAGTGAATTACAATGAAGTATAGGGTGCATAGACAAATCTGAGTATGAGGATTAAGATTACAGTTAATTCGCAAGTTCATATTGTTCATATAAAAATATGTGCAATATGAGTCAATATTAATTTCAGATATTGTTGATTTATTGATAGGTTCCAATTAATTCTGCCTGATCCTCTAGCTGGAAAAATTTCTAAACTGAAGAGACCACTTCAGTGCATTCACCAGTGTATTCCACCTTCTTTATTGTTTGATGAGGTGACACACAAGACGAAACTGCGTCTGGTAGCTGTTGCTGGAAAGACAATAAACTACAGCGGAGAGGAAATGCGTAAATCTTGGAGAGTTGCTGCATTGTAGGATTTCTCAAGAAGGAGGATGTGTTGGAAATGGCAAACCTGCCATCCACTAATATCAAATAACATTACCAGAGACTGCCCTTACCTGCTAAAAGACAATGTAAAATTGGTGGACGATAATGCAATATCAGATCAAGTGAAACAGAGAAATAATTATTCGAAAGTATTGAAGTGTCGCGGAATAGTAAAGAGTTGGAAACGTGGAATATTTTCAACGTTTCGTTGCCCATGCCGAGAGCCAGAGGCAGTAGGTTAGCCAAGAGGTAAGTGGATTGCACATGTATCGAAATGTGTCATCACGCATGGGCAGTGGCCTGGTTACACACAACAGGCGAGAGGGAATTGCTTAGCATGCGGGTTTGTGTTAGATGAAGACTTTCGTAGAGTGTAAGACAGAGGTATAGCGTCAGCTGTACTGCATTTCATAACTTCGCGTAAGTCTGCCGTAACAACACGTAATTGTGTCACAATAACACCTAAGGGGTTAGTACGACAGATAAATCAGCGGTATAAGTGGAACGAATGCGTTCATTACAAACGAGAATGATGTCAGGACGTCGGTCGTGCTTCCTTTAAAGACGCCAGCCTTGATAGCAACAAGACACTCGCAGTTAGACTTGCAGTTAGATGTGTACTGGGTCGCTGTGTAGTGCTCAGCTCGGTGATCGACATGTTAATCTTTATTAAGGAGATGTTGCGGTAAGAACGGCCCATCCAGCAGCAGACGTGAGGGGACAGTACCAGCTCTGGTCCTGTCTGCTGCCGCTGTCAATCATCAAGCCAGGATTGGCAGACACCTGCAGCAGACTCGCTCGCCGCCAATGCTGACCACATCAGTGAGCCGTCGTCGAGATCGTGCGGGGCCTAGGCCCTGTGCATCCGCCGTCACAACCGGGTGAGCCGACGACGCGGGGGGACTGCAGCCCGTTCCGCCCGTCCACCACAGACGAGCCACCTGGAGGAGCAGGGAAGAAGAATGGTCGGATAGATGACATTCCGCACTACGAGAATGTCTCTCGTGCCGACAGCGACGTATTGAATGTACAACTCTTCCTGTTACGTTTGTATAAGATTTTAATTTCAGGTTTATGCTTTTCGTCCATTTATTATTTACATCTTTGTTATACTACACCTAGACTTCGAGCACCACGCTAGCATCGAGATTTTGGGCAACTGTGTTGATAGCTTATTGTGTATAGTGAGGATATTGGTCGCATTTGTAACGTCATACATTACGAAATGTACTTTCTTCTTTTTTTGGTATTTTTGCCACATAAATCTCGAATGAATTTTGTTAAAGGTACCTGAGGTCAACATATTTTCTATGTTTCTGTTACGACTGGATGATGATAGCTAAGAGTGAGATAGTTGAATGTTCCCTTTTGGTATCCACATTGTAGATTAAACTTCATCCAGATACCGAATAACAATTTGTGTAGCACCTGGTTTTCATCCTTCGATGCTGATGAATGTAATAAAGAGATTAGCATATTGTGGTTCAAACAAACACTAGTTAAATAATTTAAGTAAACTTCTATTACTTATTTAGTCGAGATATGTATTACATAAACATGTCATATACCTGGATGGATCCTAGTCAAAGAATGTTGTATATCACATTTTTGGCAAAGCTGACTTATCTCTAGAATAGAGTGGTGCGTCCCATTAGACATTCTACCAAAGTAGCAGACGTCATGTTTCATATTTTACTGGTTGAGCTTCTTATAGCTGGGAAATTGACCATCCTGAAAGAACGTTGTATATCAATGGAAATGGCGGCTGTGGATGATGTAAGTTTCACTCCAATGGCTACTGTATCGTTAAATAAATAATAGAAATGAAAACAGATACGTCTAATTCGAAGCAGAGTGTCAAGAAAAGTAGGATGAACTTAGGAAAATTTTACTACATCAAATATGGCATGCATAATAATGTCGTATGTCATTATAATATAAAAATTTTACACTAAAATATTTGATTCGCCCTGCCATTGATTTTGGCAAAAAAAGCATTGTACATCTAAAATTTTTTTATAATTACCTTGCTTTAATACGATATTTTAGAGCAGCAGATCATAAGTTTATGGTTTTGAGCAATAGCTTCTGCTTGGGACCATACTTAGAGATAAGAGTAATGGATGCTATAATTACCTGCGAACAGGTGTATGTAAAATATGAAGCTTTTTTAAGTACACCTTTCATTACAAAGGAAATGCACCAGAATGATTATGTTCCTGTCAACGTTCTTGATGTAATTATGTAACCTGAATCAAACTTGAAAGTTGCAGGTTGACCAACAATGCAGCTGTCCAAATGAAATGTAGCACATTGTATTTGTAAACTCGTTCAACCCTGTGTACGTCACTCTCCGCTAAAAACAAGAGTGAAAATCAACTGAAATTAACATAAATATTCATGTGCATTGGTGGTCAAAACACCGTGCTGTGAGGCTGTGAGGGCGTTATCTTACAGCAAAGTGAAGTCGATCTTGGGAAAATTGCTGGTACTCATACAGTGGATGTAGCCTTTGTTTTATAATGAGATTCTTCCTCTGTTTCTTTTTTGAGTCATAAGTCTTCTGATTTGTTTGATGGGGCTCGCCACGAATTCCTCTCCTGTGCCAACCTCTTCATCTCAGAGCAGCACTTGCAACATACGTCCACCATTATTTTCTGGATGTATTCTAATGTCTGTCTTCTCCTGCAGTTTTTTTTCACCTCTACAGCTTCCTCTAGTACCATGGAAGTCATTCCCTGATGTCTTTCTAGATGGCCTATCATCCTGTACCTTCTCTTTGTCACTGTTTTCCACATTCTCCTGTCCTCTCCGATCAGCATTGAACTTCCTCGTTTCTTATATTATAAGGTCACCTAATTTTCAATATTCGTCTGTAGCACCACATCTCAAATGCTTAGATTATCTTCTGTTCCGGTTTTCCCATAGTTCGTGTACCACAACCATACAATGCTGTCCTCCCACAAATTTCTTCCTCAAATTAAGGCCTACGTTTGAAACTAGTAGACTTCTCTGTGCCAGGAATGCCCCTTTTTCTCAGTCTTGGTCTACTTTTAATGTCCTTCTTGCTCCGTCCGTCATTGGTTATTTTGCTGCCTAGGTAGCAGGATTTCTTAACGTCATCTACTTCGTGACCATCAATCCTGATGTTCAGTTTCTCGCCGTTCTCATGTTCGCTACGTCTCATTGCTTTCGTCTTTCTTCAGTTTACTCTCGGCCCATATTCTGTACTCATTAGACTGTTCATTCCAATCAGCACATCATGTGATTCTTCTTCACTTTCACTCAGGATAACAATGTCATCAGAGAATAGTGTCATTGACATCCCATCACCCTGAAGTTCACACTCACTCTTGAACCTTTCTTTTATATACATCATTGCTTCTTCGATGTACAGATTAATCAACAGAGGCGAAAAGCCACATACCTGTCATAAACACTTTTCCATTCAATAATTAGGGCCGGTATTTGATATTAGTGGACTTCTCTTGGCCAGAAATGCCTTTTTTGCCATAGCGAGTCTGCTTTTGATGTCCTCCTTGCTCCGTCCGTCATTGGTTATTTTACTGCCTAGGTAGCAGAAGTCCTTAACTTCATTGACTTCGTGACCATCAATCCTGATGTTAAGTTTCTCGCTGTTCTCATTTCTACTACTTCTCATTACCTTCGTCTTTCTCCGATTTACTCTCAAACCATACTGTTTACTCATTAGACTGTTCATTCCGTTCAGCATATCATTTAATTCTTCTTCACTTTCACTCAGGATAGCAATGTCAGCAGCGAATCGTATCCTTGATATCCGTTCACCCTGTATTTTATTTCCACTCTTGAACATTTCTTTTATTTCCATCATTGCTTCCTCGATGTACAGATTGAAGAGTAGGGGCGAAAGGCTACAGCCTTGTCTTACACCCTTCTTAATACGAGCACTTCGTTCTTGGTCGTCCACTCTTATTATACCCTCTTGGCTGGCGTACATATTGTATATTACCCGCCTCTTCCTATGCCTTACCCCTATTCTTCTCAAAATTTCGTACATGTTGCTCAATTTTACACTGTTGAACTCTTTTTACAGGTCGACAAATCCTGTGAATATGTAAGCAACTTCGATACATGGGCTGTTAAGCAAATTTTGCGAAAATTCTCGCACTTGTCAGCTCTTGCAGTCTTTGGAATTGAATGGATGATATTTTTCTGAAAGTCAGAAAATATATCGCCAGAATGATTCATTCCACACACCAACGTGAATAGTTGTTTTGTTGCCACTTCCCCGAATGATTTTAGAAACTCCGATGGAACGTTATCAATCCCTTCCGTCTTATCTCATCTTAAAGTCCTCCAAAGCTCTTTTAAGTTGTTACTCTAATACTGGAAATCTATCTCTTCTAGATCATCGATTCCTGTTTCTTTTTCTGTGACATCAGAGAAATCTTTCCCTTCTAACAGGCCTTCAATGACCTCTTTCCACCTATCCGCTGTCTCCTCTGCATTTAAAAGCGGAATTCTTGTCGCACTCTTAATGTTACCATACTTGCTTCTAATTTCACCGAAGGTTGTTTTGACTTTCCCGTTTGCTGTGTGAGCCGTTCACCAGCTATTTTGTTTTCGATTTCTTCAAATTTTTCGTGGAGCCATTTCGTCTTAGCTACCCTGCATGTCCTATTTGTTTCATTCCTCAGCGACTTGTCTCTCAGTATTCCTGAATTTCCCCGAACATTTTTGTATTTCCTTCTGTCATCGATAAACTGAATTATTTCATCTGTTACCCATTGCTTCTTACAATTTCCTTTCTCTGTACCTATATTTTCTTTGCCAACTTCTGTAACCGCCGATTTTAGAGATGTCCATTGCTCTTCAGCTGTACTGCCTACTGAGCTGTTCTGTATTGGCGTACCTATAGCGTATCTCTTCAGTCCATAGTACCTCCGTATCCCACTTCTTTGCATATTGAGTCTTCCTGACCGATCTCTTAAACTACAGCCCAATCTGGATCACTACTACATTGTGACCTGAGTCTATATCATCTCCTGAATACGCCTTACAATCCAGTATCTGATTTCGGAATGTCTGTCTGTCTGAAGAGCGACGCCACCGGGCAGTAGGTAGTAGATGTTACGGGCGGGGGGGGGGGGGGGGGGGGGGGGGAGTGATAAACCACGCTATACTCTGTGGCAACCGAATGGATGGTTCTGTGTTTGGTGAATCCCTGGAGAACGTTACCTATCGCCACATGTAACGTCAATAGTGCATTACATAGGAGAAGTTATTATGGTATGGGACGCTTTTCGTGGTTATGGAGAGGTCCACCTATTGCGCTCAAGTGGACAGAATATTCAGAGGGGTACAAATATATTTTTCACCATTGTGTACTGTGTTCAGCCGAGGGACTGTTCGGAGACTATAAAGCGGCATATGTTGTGTTATGGTTTATGTCAGTATCATTCTGGAAATGAACTACTCTGTCGGGAGTCCATCGTTCGGATGGATTAGATTGTCGACTTCACTCCAGACCGAAGCGTCCAACATCACTTGCTTTCCGGTTTCGGTTCACGAGGGAGAATGGGCGGCCATTCCACCACGGACACTTAGGCACCTCACTAAAAGTGTCCGCAGTGGAATTGAACCTGTCACGAAGGCGGAAGGTGGACACTCATCCTATTGACAACCACTAATGGATGTACGGATCCTTCTGACCAAATATTGTACTTCTACAGCTGACAACAGACGGGAACATTGAGGATGAAAAGAGAGACAAGAAGAACGTCTTGCTTAGATAACCTAAAACTGTCGATAGGATTATCAAGTGTACATAAATTATAAGGTACTGCGGTTCGTAGAATAAAGATGCAATACGTCATTGTCAGTATCCCTTAACGGATAGATAGAACAAAAGGAAGAAGAAAACGCACACTGCGATTTTCGTAATGTCAAACAAATCACATATTACTTCTTTATTGTTGTTCACACATATTCATCATCTCTGAATTCAGTCCTATTGTATACTGTGTGATACTGACATTCCGTATCTCTTAATAGTTTTCAAGACTTACACGATTTTACGATAGAGCGAGAAACAAGAAGAGAACAGTACAAGAAAGCTGTAGAATTTTCGTGGATATTTATGCCATTTTGAACTACTGAGGATCCCACAGAAGCGCATGTTTGACAAGACATATCCTCGTGCAGTATCCGTTTAGAGATGTAAAATTTTAAATCTCCCCATTGGGCAGCAAATAGCATTGGAGTACGATTCAAAATTATATATATACAGCCTGTCAGAAAATACGAATTATCCAGAAGATATGGTTGGACATCAGTTAAACTGTGCGCACATACACGCCATTGATGACCATCCTAACGATTAAACATGCAATTTTCTGTAATAGATGTAGCCGTCACTAGAAAGCACTGGTGTTGTTCTAGTTCCGTGTTGTTACTAGGACTGGTAGGATATATCATGAGCATGAACAGGGCCAGATATTGAATGAACACTGTGAAGGATACGGAGACGCTGCGTTCTTTCTTGAGTCAGTGTTATCAACTGCTGCCAGAATTAGAAAGGGACCCCATTTCAGGTCTCCATTTGGCCGGCTGTTCGAAGGGGGGAAAAATAGGTTTTTGTGGTTTGTGACAGTGGCTCGATTTTGAAAGGCACAGGAACGTGACGACATGCGTACTCTTGTCAAGGTTCCGTTCGAAAATTATTGACAACCTCAAGGGAAGATGACCGTATTTATCACCAAGTGTATCCTAACCCTATATAAAACTTTCTGGCTGATTAAAACTGTGTACTGGACTAGAACTCGAACCGAAAAACTCTGCCTTTATCAGACAAGTTCTCCACCGACTCAGCTACACAACCACGACTCATAACCCCTCCTCATAATCTCTCTTCCCTTCAGTACGTCATCTCCTACCTTCTCCTGCATGACTAACGAGGACAGCACTCCTAAAAGAAGGGATACTACAGAAAAATGGCTTTGTCTAATCTGCCAGAAAGTTTCAGATCAGAGAACACTCCTCTGCAGAGTGAAAATTCGTTCTGGAAACATTCCCTCAGGAAGTCGATAAGACCTGTCTCCACAGTACCCTTTCCTCCAAGAGTGATAGTCTTCTATGTTATGCATAAGAACTGCTGTAGGATTTGGAAGGTAGGAGTTAAGGTACTGCCGGAAGTACAGGTGTAAGTACAGGTGGTGACAGATCCTCGAGTAGCTCAGTCGTCAGAGCACTTACTTGCTAAAGGTAAAGGTGCCGAATTCGAATCTCGGTCTGGCACAAATGTGCTAGGAAATTTCACATCAGATAGACACCACTGCAGAGTAAAAATTCATTCTGGATACATCGTAAGCCCTTTAGGCTACACCTGCGATCCGAGAACAAATAACGTAGTCCCTGAAACAGTCTGCATCACCCTGCGCCATCGGCTGGACACGGTCGTCAGACAAACTATAGCACCACAAACCCGTTGCTTAAAGTACCGTCAATACGGCAAACACATGCCTTTGTATATCCAAGCTTTTCACTGGAGGTCTTGAGGACCACCGCCGTTCACTATTGTCAGAAGATCAAACACCTACAGCCGTTCTTATGATCTTATTTATTTTGTAGCTATCAGTTTCGGTACTTCAATGCGCCATCTTCAGGCAGTAGTTGATGCTGACGTAGGTACACAATAAAAAAGATCCCAAGGACGACTGCAGGCGTTTCATTTTCTTACAACAAGCAGATGCGTCTGGAGTGGTTCTGTGCCGAGAAACGACTGCTGATGAATAGCGTCTTATTGCTTTCGTCGATGATCCATGGCTCTGCACTACTCCAGATGACCGTTGTCGCAAAGTATGGCGGCTACCTTCGCAAAGGACCCACAGTTACAAGTGTGCTACATCTTGTGGAATGTGGCTTCAGCTCACGACTGGCAGGACTCGACGAAACTCGTGTGGCATAACTGTACGTCACAGAAATGCTGCTTCTTCACATCATACCTCTCATACCATAGTATCGTGGGCCCACTTTTCAACACGACCACGTTCATTCACACGTAGCACTTGTCTGCATGATGTTAAGGCACTCTCGTGGACAACAAGATCCCCAGACCTCTCCTCAAAAGAAATATCTGAACTCCGTCCCAGTATCATTAACCAGGAAACTGGCAATATTTGTGATCCAGCTCGCCGCAGGAGGGAATTCAACGCTGCGATGACACCAATCAGAATCGAATTAGTGCATGCGTTGTGGCAGACCATGTACACCGTCATACTTATATGTGAGCTCGTACTGGACACGTTCTTTGCAAGTTGGACTCATTTTTTAAACACTGAAACAAGATCACATACCATCTCAACCTGTGAAGTTCCATTTCCTTTCCTCGTCTCCTTCTGCGTGCTTCATCTTTTATGTGCGGCAGTTTGTGTAAATAGCCTTGACGCCCGGCTAACTTGTATTGGAACACTCGGCAGAATCGAAACGGGATTGCGGTATCTAATGTTTATAACATTCCCTCGGAGTACCCCGTCAGCTAAGGAACACAGTGCAGAATGTTTTTCGGTTCCTGCAGAAAACAAATACACAGACTTCATCAGAGTGAAACATTTACCAAGAAATGTTGTGATAGAGGTTTCGTTTGATTGTGTCCGTTATGTATATGTGCACCTCTGATGACCTCCCAGAACACGAATGATCTCTAAGAGTTCTCAGGCAAATGTAGGAGCAGGTACTAAATGTTAACTTGTCATAATATGACATTCGGTCTCCGCTAACCAACTGCTGATGCTCTTGGTAATCATTGGAGGTGTAGAGAATTAGTCGGCGTTAGACAAGATTACATGTCTTGTCCAATTCAAAGTATTTCTTCGTATATGCCTTGTCGGCCAGAGAGCAGCAACGAGTACGCATTTGACGATAGCTTTTGCTACTGTCACAACTCGCGTAGATACGAAAGCTATCCGGAAAGTAAGCTCCGATCGATCACGGAATGGAAACACTGAAAATACGATGGAGCTTTGCACATTTGTTGGACACTGCCTCTAGAATGCCTGTCGATCGCGTCACGGCACTCTTTTCTGTTCTTAGCGCACGGTAATCACGTAAGGATGCCTAGAAAGTAGTATCTCCCACCCTGGTGAGAGATTTCTCCTGATGTCATGCAGCCCACATAACGTAACTGTTATGCAGTTCCTTCTATGGACAATTCTCGGCCTTACTCTGCAGAGGCAATGAATAAGCTCCTGCAGCGTTTTCGATGGGAAGTGTTTGATCACCCATAATAGAGACAGTAACTGGCGGGTCCAAAATGCCCTCCTGGCACGTTACAACTAACTCCACGACAGACGACAAACGGGAAGTAATAGCAGTGCAGCAAAGCTTACACGTGAGGACTATATCGATAGGCGCTGCTGCTGCCGCTGACGGGCAGACAAAGCAGCAACTCGGTCACAACAGAAATTGAACATAACGAGGTGGCAAAAAAAAGAAAAAAAAACCAGGATGTTAAATAAGAGAGGGCACAAACGCGAGCCACGCACGGCTCACAGAGATATCCATTACTGTGTCTGATATTATATTTTTCACTTTCAGTGAGCCTGCATTCGTCGTATCGTTTTTTGACTTTCGGTACACAGGATCAATTAACAGATGATCCATCGTCTTTTGGTATTCCACAGCGTTCAAAGCAACTGTAGCATTCCCCTTACCTGATTTCGTCGCGACAATGCTTTCGTTTCTCTTGAATCCATTAAGCTCTATTTTCTTTCATTCAGTAGACCCTCGCAGTCTCCCAGAACAGAATCGGATCTGCATAGTAGAATAAGAGCACATTATTACGGTCTAGTGGCTAGCAACGAATATCAAGAGAATAACTAGTATCGTAATAATTTCTCCGTAGAATGTGGACGAACAACGGCAAACATGGTTACAGACAAAAATGTATTAGACACACAAGGTCCATTTAACAGTGAGCACATGATTTTCTGTTACAGCACATACTTCACTCATGTGTGATAGTTATAACTGGTGAATTGCGAGTTAGAATTCGGCTACGGTTACCTCTGCATGTCGTAAAAGGCGATTAAATAGGTGTCCCAATGCCCACCGGTACAAGGGGCCCCTTCACTACAGACAACAGCCTCTTCGAGGGTGGATCGGCGAACTGAGATCAGGGCACTATCTTGTTCTTACAATAGGAAATCGCCCCTAAGAGTGGATGAACCAATGCATATTAGTAAACGGCACGAACAGAGAAGGCAACGGAAACCACTTCTTTAAAGTCCTTAAGGACTTGGATTTCGCAACTCAAGATTTGGCTATGGGGTCAGAGGGCATCTCAGGTCATTATCAGCGAAATCCCACTAAAATCCCCGTGAAGATGGGAACATGGAATAAATGAACGCTACTGAAAACTGGAAAATCGGATGAAGTGAAAGTCGAGTTGAGGAATAATGAGACAGATATACCAGATCTAAGTGAAAAGATGGGATGAAAACGGATATTTGTACAGCTATGAGTGTAGAATGGTTTATAATAATGGTGGGAAAAGAGGAAACCATGAGGTGCTAATTATATTAAGATCAAAATGGTTAAATAATGTTTGCCATAATTACCATGTTAGAGACCGGTTAATAATGGTAAAAATAAATAGTTCGTTCGTGAAAACTGAAACAATTCCAGCATATTTCACAACATCGGCTCACGACTTTGAATAAGTGGAGACTGTATATGAAAATACTGAAGAACTACTAAAACCGCACAAAGTAAAAGATAACGTTGTAATAACTAACTGTTTTAAGGCAGTAGTGCAATCCAATACAGGCAATAAGACAGTACGAAATTTTGGCTTGATGCGAAACAAACGAATCAAGTGGAAATTTGGTAGATTTTGTCAATAAACATGATATGGCTATTATAAACACATTATCTGGTCTTCTACTTAATGGAAGATACGCATAATGTGTGCTAAACAACAAACGATATCAGAAAAATTGTATACTAAACAATGAAAGGTACGGGAATTACGTTAGATTTAAAAGAACCAAGGGAGTTGTCAGAAGGAACTAGAGAGTAAAAGTGCTGTATGACTAAAGAGCAGTAAAATAGCCAATGGTATCGATGAGCCAATGCAGTGAAATAAAACCAAAAAGGGTACAGCTAAATCAACCAATGGAGCCCAGAACACTTTGGATGACAGAAGAGTTTTAAACGTAATTTAAGATAGGAATGATTTCAGAAGGATAACAGTGTAAATAACTTACAAATAACTAAAATCCCAGACAACCAAATGCAGAGAAGGAAACCAGAAACGGAACACAATTACCGCGAAGAGATATAAGAATATCATAATAAGGGAAAACAGAAGTAGGTGTGTAAGAAAACCGGAGCCCTACAATAAAAATCAAGAACGAGGATTGATGACCTCAGAAGTTAAGTCCCATAATGCTCAGAGCCATTTGAACCATTTTGAAGTACACTGTCATAGCGAAAGAAATCGGCTCGGAGGTACAGATATCTCAAAATGGTGGAAAAAGATAAAAACGAGAGTGACTCAAAGAAAAACCAACATGAAGATCTTAAGGGAAGTTAACGAAGAAAGAAAATTTAAGAGGCGATTGAAAAGGGAAAATAATATTCATTAGACCTATCATGAGTCGCAAAACATTCATCGTTGTGATTCTCAAAGGGAAAGAGCTCAGAAAGATAGGAATGGGACGGCCTAAGAAGATTTGGAAGACATCGGGAACAAAATAGGATGTGACAATGATGATGATGTTTGTTTTATGGGGCGCTCAACTGCACGTTCATCAGCACCCATACAAAGTCGCATTTTGTAGGCCGTGCAATCTAGCCACTGTCATGGATGATGATGTGAGGATAAAATGATGAGAACAACACAAACACCCTGTCCCCTGGCAGAGAAAATCCCCAACCCTGCTGGGAATCGAGTCTGGGACCCTGTGATGCTAGCCACAGGACCATGAGCTCCAGAATAGGATGAGATAATTACGTGATGGTGAAACGATAAAGCTGTGTGTATTTCGTTTCAGGGTATATATATATGTACCTGTGTGTGTGAGAGTGTGTGTGTGTGTGTGTGTGTGTGTGTGTGTGTGTGTGTGTGTGTGAGAGAGAGAGAGAGAGAGAGAGAGCGCAATTGCTATGCAATAAAATGAGATGAATAAGCGAAGAATCTTATCGTTAAGAAACACCAAATGCTGTACTTCATATGAGACAATCATACTCTTATGAAAATGCTGAAAAATCGTGAAAAGCAGGAAAAGTGGCTTCTGGTGGAAGGATCATTTGAAATTCAAAACGGATTTCTTTTCATTCCAAAGGATGTTTTGTATAAATGGATCAGCAAATAATTTTGCCGTTGCCCTGCTAACGGTCGATTGAAGGCAAATACTCTATGACAGTCGTACTGGAAATATACCGACAACTTGTAATTAAATCTCTTTAATGTTCTACAAGTCACAGTCACCATCAGATAACCAACATAAGCTTAGTATTTGTAAGTAAAATATCGTAATTTAGCTAACTAACAGTCTTTCTCGAATTTTTAAAAACCCGCCACATACTTTCAGCCAATCATTTTGGTTCTGTAAGATATTTCAAAGATCGAAATACCGAAGCCAAATTGACTTTACCTCTTTAGAATTTCTGACGGAATCATGATGGACAATGCATACGTTGAGGAGATTTTTATGGGCTGATGACATGACTGTGGATCAAAATCTGTAGCACAAACAGAAGATTCCCATAGCATGGGTAGGTGATTCTTCATGTATGTCTTCGTAGTATTGAAGAGAAAATGGGTTTTTATTTTCACGAGCACGACCGATTTCTGTCTCCAATACCAGCGTTCTCTCAGAATACCTGAGGCATACCATTGGATAATTACCCTGTGGGACGAAAACAAAAAGTAGAATTCAGCTGGTGCTGGAATTTTATGCAGAATCAATACTACAGCATGAGAATCTCGATCAAGACCCTCAAAGTGACGAAAGAGAAATTAAAAGAGGTGTTGTTATGAACAGAAGCTACGTTCTAAGCTACACAAGGTTGTCCTTATTTAATTTTTAGCCATATACTTTTTGTAGTGTACAGCTTTTGCTCCAATAGCTCAGAGGACGCTGTGGTGTCAGATCATAGTAATTTACAGTTCAATGAAATGTCATGACCGTCTATCTGCTCCCGGTCACGTTGATTTTAACATGCTCTGGCCTCATTTTTTCCGATTATAAAGCGATTACTTTAGCGAAACAATAGCTCATTGACTCACGCTCATGTCCAAACTATGCCACAAGTAAATCTGCAAAGATCTTCATCCGACATTAAAATGAAACGAATCGAGGCGGTTGAATTGACTGAGGAGTACCTTCGATATATTTAGTGCAGATTTTATATAGCTCCCCATAAAAAGTCTGCGCTACACGTTCGCGTCCTACTTAAAAACGCTTTTATGAGACTGCGGTTTCTCTGCTGTCGTTTCGAACTATCCAGTCGCAGTTACTGCGTGAACAGCCGCCATAAACACAGGACGTAGGCAGTTCCATCGTCCGCTGCGTGCAGTACAGCCCCACAGCAAGGATCGTGAAGTTAATGTGTGACTGTGGCGCCCTTAATGGTCGGTCGTAATTTCCGGAGAACGAGTCTCGTAAATTATACAAAAGGGAAAAGTGCGGCCCCGCCCGAGATAGTGCACAGGCGGCAAATTATTCGCTCGTAGGCGACATTTATTAACAAGGCAATTATGTCGCACCTTTCTCACTGCGGAAGATGATAATGGCAACACATAACTACAACGGTCTTTCGGCGCCTCATTGTATCCCAGATGATGTTAACGCCTCTCTGCTCCTGGACTAACGTGAACGTGTGACGGTAAGACTTGGGCTCGTATTCAAGAGTGCGGCGTTTCAAACACTCGTCACTCAACTTAGTTTTAACTTTATCCCTAAAATCCTTAACCCAAATAACGGTATGCTTACTTTAAAAGGAAACACGTCCTTCTTTCATACCTTCAATCCCAGCTGCAAGCCGTCTCTATGATCTCGTCTACGTCTAAACTCTTATCATCCGAATGTTTTTTCCCGTGGTTCGATTGAGTGGGTAGTTCGGAGGGAGGAAAATGAATCTCCTGGTTTCTTCTTTTTCTTTAGATTCTTACGTTTGAGTCGATAGAGGCTTTTAGCTAACACAAATGCTGAGAATAAGAAACAATCCGAAATGAGTGTAGAAATTCCACAAGGCTTATACAGTATCCCTTCTGTGACTTGGTAAAAATATTCTTCTCACTCTGTTAACACTAGTAAATACATAAGAGGTACTCTTTGACTCTATCCACACACTCACTCACACTCACACACACACGCGCTCGCGCGCGCGCGCAGGCATAAAGAGACCAAAGTAATTTTTGTATACGAGGGAAACAGACCCACCACAGCCATGCCCCTCTTGTCTCAATTGCAGTGAGCGCAGTTATTATAAAGTGACAGGGTAAGACTTCCGCACGTGAGTTCTGGTCCGGAGCCCCTGTTAGTTATTATTCTTTTTCGATGGACCGGAAAGGGGACAGCCTTTGTAGCGGGAAAATCACACTGATTGTAGGTATATACGCAGCTCTAATTTAATGAATTTAGGTCCTCTTTGAAAAGATTTTACTACCTGCCTTTTGCGTTAAAAGTAAACTGAAGTTCAGCGTTATGTCCCTATAATGGCCAATCGGTTCAGAACCATTGACGTGTCATCCTCTGCCGATTGCGTCTCTGGATGCAATATGGAGGGGTATGAAGACAGCACAACGCTCTCTCGGTTATTGTCGGGTTTCTTGACCTTGGAATTAGGAGTGTTGATATTATTTTTAAATATTGGGAGTCCGAAAAAAAATACATGACAGCGAAGTAGCAGTTGTGGTGTCAAAATTACGTGATGAAGTTAAGTGTTGCAGTTTCTGTTGGTAGCGCCGAGTGCTGATTACGTCAGCATTTCCTCTCACACGACTCCGCCCACCGCAAGGATCAGTCTTTCCATTTAGACTTTTGTTCATCATTTTCAGCAACTGTTCCTGAAGATTGTCAACGTGAAGAAATAGCACACTAGTTGCGTTAAAAATTGTTGTTTAACGTAACTGGTATGCTACTTCTTCACATCGAAAATCTTGTTATTCCACTGACATCCTCCTGTCCCCCAGTACAGTCGGACGCCCTATTTGTGCCACCTTCACTTACTTCACACAGTCAAAGAGAAAGACTGGACTTGATAAACACTCAAAAAGTAGTACGACTTCTTCACACAGTAAGAGCAGAATTATGTTCTATTTCAATTTCAAAACAACACTTTCAAATGTCTATCGAAAATAGCCAAAAAATATAATACAAAATACAAATATCGGCATTCGATATTGCCGTTTCAATATCTATATATCAATACATCAGAAAACGAAATGCACACGGAAAATATCGATACGGTTTGGAAAAGTATGGATATATTGATATTTTATCAACAGCCCTACTAGGAACCGCTAGAAATCGTTAGAGTAACTCCACCGTTGGCTTCATGAGTGTACATGTGCATCTACATCCATACTCTGCAAGCCACCTGACGGAGTGTGGCGGAGGGTACTTTGAGTACCTCTATCGGTTCTCCCTTCTATTCCAGTCTCGTATTGTTCGTGGAAAGAAAGGTTGTCGGTATGCCTCTGTGCGGGCTCTAATCTCTCTGATTTTGTCCTCATGGTCTCTTCGCGAGATATACGTAGGTGGGAGCAATATACTACTTGACTCCTCGGTGAAGATATGCTCTCGAAACTTCAACAAAATCCCGTACCGAGCTACTGAGCGTCTCTCGTGCAGAGTCTTATCTATCATCTCCGTAACGCTTTCGCGATTACTAAATGATCCTGTAACGATGCGCGCTGCTGTCCGTTGGATCTTCTGTATCTCCTTTATCAACCCACCTGGTACGGATCCCACACTGGTGTGCAATATTCAAGCAGTGGACGAACAAGTGTACTGTAACCTTCTTGCCGCGCGGGATTAGCCGAGCGGTCTTAGGCGCTGCAGTCATGGACTGTGCGGCTGGTCCCGGCGGATGTTCGAGTCTTCCTTCGGGAATGGGTGTGTATGTTTGTCCTTAGGATAATTTAGGTTAAGTAGTGTGTAAGCTTAGGGACTGATGACCATAGCAGTTAAGTACTATAAGATTTCACACATATTTGAACATTTTTTTTTTTTTTTTTGTAACCTTCTTCCTTTGTTTTCCGATTGCATTTCCTTAGGATTCTTCCAATGGATCTCAGTCTGGCATCTGCTTTACCGACGATCAACTTTGTATGATCATTCCATTTTAAATCACTCCTAATGCCTATTCCCAGATAATTTATGGAATTGACTGCTTCCAGTTGCTTACCTGTTATATTGAAGCTAAAAGATAAAGGATCTTTCTTTCTATGTATTCGCTGCACATTACACTTGGCTACATTGAGATTCAATTGCCATTCCCTGCAACATGCGTCAATTCGTAGCAAATCCTCCTGCTTTTCAGTACAATTTTCCATTGTTACAACCTCTCGATATACTACAGGATCTACATCTACATCTACACCCAACGGTGTGTGGCGGAGGGCACTTTACGTGCCACTGTCATTACCTCCGTTTCCTGTTCCAGTCGCGTATGGTTCGCGGGAAGAACGACTGTCTGTAAGCCTCCGTGCGCGCTCTAATCTCTCTAATTTTACATTCGTGATCTCCTCGGGAGGTATAAGTAGAGGGAAGCAATATATTCGATACCTCATCCAGAAACGCACCCTCTCGAAACCTGGCGAGCAAGCTACACCGCGATGCAGAGCGCCTCTCTTGCAGAGTCTGCCACTTGAGTTTATTAAACATCTCCGTAACGCTATCACGGTTACCAAATGACCCTGTGACGAAAAGCGCCGCTCTTCTTTGGATCTTCTCTATCTCCTCCGTCAAACCGATCTGGTACGGATTCCACACTGATGAGCAATACTCAAGTATAGGTCGAACGAGTGTTTTGTAAGCCACCTCCTTTGATGATGGACTACATTTTCTAAGCACTCTCCCAATAAATCTCAACCTGGTACCCGCCTTACCAACAATTAATTTTATATGATCATTCCACTTCAAATCGTTCCGCACGCATACTCCCAGATATTTTACAGAAGTAACTGCTACCAGTGTTTGTTCCGCTGTCATATAATCATACAATAAAGGATCCTTCTTTCTATGTATTCGCAATACATTACATTTGTCTATGTTAGGGGCAGTTGCCACTCCCGCACCAAGTGCCTATCCGCTGCAGATCTTCCTGCATTTCGCTACAATTTTTTAATGCTGCAACTTCTCTGTATACTACAGCATCATCCGCGAAAAGCCGCATAGAACTTCCGACACTATCTACTAGGTCATTTATATATATTGAGAAAAGCAATGGCCCCATAACACTCCCCAGTGGCACGCCAGAGGTTACTTTAACGTCTGTAGACGTCTCTCCATTGATAAGAACATGCTGTGTTCCTTTTGCTAAAAACTCTTCAATCCAGCCACACAGCTGGTCTGATATTCCGTAGGCTCTTACTTTGTTTATCAGATGACAGTGCGGAACTGTATCTAATGCCTTCCGGAAGTCAAGGAAAATGGCATCTACCTGGGAGTCTGTGTCTAATATTGTCTTTGTCTCATGAACAAATAAAGCGAGTTGGGTCTCACACGATCGCTGCTTCCGGAATCCATGTTGATTCCTACATAGTAGATTCTGGGTTTCCAAAACCGACATGATACTCGAGCAAAAAACATGTTCTAAAATTCTACAACAGATCGACGTCAGAGATATAGGTCTGTAGTTTTGCGCATCTGCTCGACGACCCTTCTTGAAGACTGGGACTACCTGTGCTCTTTTCCAATCATTTGGAACCCTCCGTTTCTCTAGAGACTTGCGGTACACGGCTGTTAGAAGGGGGGCAAGTTCTTTCGCGTACTCTGTGTAGAATCGAGTTGGTATCCCGTCAGGTCCAGTGGACTTTCCTCTATTGAGTGAATCCAGTTGCTTTTCTATTCCTTGGACACTTATTTCGGTGTCAGCCATTTTTTCGTTTGTGCGAGGATTTAGAGAAGGAACTGCAGTGCGGTCTTCCTCTGTGAAACAGCTTTGGAAAAAGGTATTTAGTATATCAGCTTTACGCGTGTCATCCTCTGTTTCAATGCCATCATCATCCCGGAGTGTCTGGATATGCTGTTTCGAGCCACTTACTGATTTAACGTCAGACCAGAACTTTCTAGGATTTTCAGTCAAGTGGGTACATAGAATTTTACTTTCGAATTCACTGAACGCTTCACGCATATCCCTCCTTACGCTAACTTTGACATCGTTTAGCTTCTGTTTGTCTGAGAGGTTTTGGCTGCGTTTAAACTTGGAGTGAAGCTCTCTTTGCTTTCGCGGTAGTTTCCTAACTTTGTTGTTGTACCACGGTGGGTTTTTCCCGTCCCCCACAGTTTTACTCGGCACGTACCTGTCTAAAACGCATTTTACGATTGCGTTGAACTTTTTCCATAAACACTCAACATTGTCAGTGTCGGAACAGAAATTTTCGTTTTGATCTGTTAGGTAATCCGAAATCTGCCTTCTAATACTCTTGCTAAACAGATAAACCTTCCTCTCTTTTTTTATATTCCTATTAACTTCCATATTCAGGGATGCTGCAACGGCCTTATGATCACTGATTCCCTGTTCTGCACTTAAACAGTCGAAAAGTTCGGATCTGTTTGTTATCAGTAGGTCCAAGATGTTATCTCCACGAGTCGGTTCTCTGTATAATTGCTCGAGGTAATTTTCGGATAGTGCACTCAGTATAATGTCACTCGATGCTCTGTCCCTACCACCCGTCCTAAACATCTGAGTGTCCCAGTCTATATCTGGTAAATTGAAATTTCCACCTAAGACTATAACATGCTGAGAAAATTTATGTGAAATGTATTCCAAATTTTCTCTCAGTTGTTCTGCCACTAATGCTGCTGAGTCGGGAGGTCGGTAAAAGGAGCCAATTATTAACCTAGCTCGGTTGTTGAGTGTAACCTCCACCCATAATAATTCACAGGAACTATCCACTTCTACTTCACTACAGGATAAATTACTGCTAACAGCGACGAACACTCCACCACCGGTTGCATGCAATCTATCCTTTCTAAACACCATTTGTGCCTTTGTAAAAATTTCGGCAGAATTTATCTCTGGCTTAAGCCAGCTTTCTGCACCTGTAACTATTTCAGCTTCAGTGCTTTCTATCAGCGCTTGAAGTTCTGGTACTTTACCAACGCAGCTTCGACGGTTGACAATTACAATACCGATTGCTGCTTGGTTCCCGCATGTCCTGACTTTGCCCCGCACCCGTTGAGGCTGTTGCCCTTTCTGTACTTGCCCAAGGCCATCTAACCTAAAAAACCGCCCAGCCCACGCCACACAACCCCTGCTACCCGTGTAGCCGCTTGTTGTGTGTAGTGGACTCCTGACCTATCCAGCGGAACCCGAAACCCCACCACCCTATGGCGCAAGTCGAGGAATCTGCAGCCCAAAGGGTCGCAGAACCTTCTCAGCCTCTGATTCAGACCCTCCCCTCGGCTCTGTACCAAAGGTCCGCAGTCAGTCCTGTCGACGATGCTGCAGATGGTGAGTTCTGCTTTCATCCCGCTAGTGAGACTGGCAGTCTTCACCAAATCAGATAGCCGCCGGAAGCCAGAGAGGATCATCCGCAAAAAGCCACAGTGAACTTCCGATGTTATCCACAAGGTCATTTATATATATTGTGAGTAGAAACGGTCCTACGACACTCCCCTGCGACACACCTGAAATCACTCTTACTTCGGAAGACTTCTCTCCATTGAGAATGACATGCTGCGTTCTGTTACCTAGGAACTCTTCAACCAAATCACGCAGTTGGTCTGGTAGTCTATATGCTCTTACTTTGTTCATTAAAAGACTGTGGGGAACTGTAGCGAACGCCTTGCGGAAGTCAAGAAATACGACATCTACCTGGGAACCCGTGTCTATGGCCCTCTGAGGCCCGTGGACGAATAGCGCGAGCTGGGTTTCACACGAACGTCTTTTTCGAACCCATGCTGATTCCTACAGAGCAGATTTCTAGTGTCCAGACAGGTCATTATACTCGAACATAATACGTGTTCAGAAATTCTACAACTGATCGACGTTAGAGATATAGGTCTATAGTTCTGCACATCTGTTCGAAGTCCCTTCTTGTAAAAACGGGGATGACCTGTGCCCTTTTCCAATCCTTCGGAACGCTACGCTCTTCTAGAGACCTACAGTACACCGCTGCAAAAAGGGGGGCAAGTTCCTAACTAAGTGTCATTTTCCAAAGTTGTGTAAAATCGAACTGGTATTCCATCAGGTCCAGCGGCCTTTCCTCTTTTGAGCGATTTTAATTGTTTTTCTATCCCACTGTCATCTATTTCGATATCTACCATTTTGTCATCTGTGCGACAATCTAGAGAAGGAACAACAGTGCAGTCTTTCTCTGGGAAACAACTTTGGAAAATTACATTTAGTATTTTGGCCTTTAGTCTGTCATCCTCTGTTTCAGTACCATTTTGGTCACAGAATGTCTGTACATCTTGTTTTGATCCACCTACCGCTTTCACATAAGACCAAAATTTCTTAGGAATTTCTGTACACAGAACTTTACTTTCGAATTCATTGAACGCCTCTCGCATAGCCCTCCTCACATTAGATTTCGCTTCCCGTAATTTTTGTTTGTCTGCAAGGCCTTGGCTATGTTTATGTTTGCTGTGAAGTTCCCTTTGCTTCCGCAGCAGTTTTTTAACTCGGTTGTTGTACCACGGTGGCTCTTTTCCATCTCATACGATCTTGCTTGGCACATACTCATCTAATGCATACTGTACGATGTTTTTGAACTTTGTCGACTGATCCTCAACACTATCTGTACTTGAGACAAAACTTTGTGTTGATCCGTCAAGTACTCTGAAATCTGCTTTTTGTCACTTTTGCTAAACAGAAAAATCTTCCTACCCTTTTTAATATATCTATTTCCGGCTGAATCCATCGATGCAGTAACCGCTTATGATCGCTGATTCCCTGTTCTGCCTTAACTGTTTCAAATAGTTCAGGGCTGTTTGTCACCAGAAGGTCTAATATGTTATCGCCACGAGTCGGTCCACGTCGTACCAGTCCCCTCACCATGGGAAAATGCCTGGCAGCACCGGAAAACGAACCCAAATGCCCGTGATGGCTGTCAGTGGTGCTGATAACTCAACTGTGGAGTTGGTTGTGTTCACCAAATTCACTTAGCGGCAAATTTATAAATATTGCAGGAAGAAGTAGTTGCTGTTATGAGGGGGCTGGCTTGCAAGTTGCAGCGTTACAGATTCGTCGTAGAGCTAAATTGGTTTAGGTGACAGCTACGGCAAGAATAGATGGCAACGCAGATTAGCAAGATTCTACAATGATTTATTGTTAAACGATTTACAATTCATAACTGGAGTGTGAAGGGTGTGTGTGTGTCAACATATTACAATGTTCACTTACACTGATCTACATCTACATCTTCATAGATTCTCCGCAAGGCACCATACGGTGCGTGGTGGAGGTCATGTTGTACCACAACTAGTCATTTCCATTCCTGTTCTAAAGGCAGCATGTGTGTGTGAAATCTTATGGGACTTAACTGCTAAGGTCATCAGTCCCCAAGCTTACACACAACTTAACCTAAATAATCCTAAGGACAAACACACACACTCATGCCCGAGGGAGGAATCGAACCTCCACCGGGATCAGCCGCACAGTACATGATTGCAGCGCCTAAGACCGCTCGGCTAACACCGCGGGGCTCTAAAGGCAGATAGAGAGGAAAAAACAAATATGAATTCCTCAGTATGAGCCCTAATTTGCAGTATCTTATCTTCGTGGTAATTACGCGTAGTGCCTGATGGCGACAACAGATTCGTTAGGCAGTCAGTTTCAAATACCGGCTCTCTAAATTTTCTCAATAGAGTTTCTCGAAAATAACGTCGGCTTGCCTCCAGGGATTCCCATTCAAATTCCTGAAGGGTCTCAGTAAAACTTACGTGCTATTCGAAGCTATCGGTAACAAGTCGACCTGCCTGCCTCTGAGGTGCTTTGATGTTTTTCTTCAATCCGACCTGCAAAGAATCCCAAGCTCTAGCACAGCTCAAGAACAGGTCGCACTAGCGTCCTATATGCGATCTCCTTTACAAGTGAACCACACTTCACTAATCTCTCGCGTTCAACATTGGTATAGTGGTAAATCTGGTGAAAGATGGCTAACATCGCTGGAGTAATTTCCAGTTTGACTGTTCATGATTGCCGCTGTAGGTGACTGCTGAGACACTCGCTGTAACATTGTCCTGAAACTGTCTGTTGTTGTTTAAGTTACTAAATGCTGAGTGGACCTGCATTTCAGCTTATATTTTGCGTTTGGTGAATGGATTTAGAGTTGTGGACTGTTACTGTGATGCTCAACATTGTCCATTCCATGTCAGGCCTTTCGGGACACTAGCAGTATCTACGTATAGCCGTATCTACTTGTTGGCAGTTCTGCACTCTTCTCTGCAGCCTATGTAGCGTTTCTTCTGAAGGGTAAGGCACTGTTACTCAACGCATTAGTCATGCAAGGATTTTAGGTTGTGACATATGCTGGTGACAGGCAAATGTAAGGCGAATGGATTATAGTAAAAAGAGGAATTCCAGTTTGGAATATTTGGGAAGGAATTTCTACAATCATGCACATAAATTAAGGATAATGCTGAAACATGGTGAAACAACGCTTTGGTGTGCGGTTTTCGGGTTTAAATCACCTCGGGGTATGACCATGCGGTGCATTTGATATGCAGTCTTCGCACTGTGGCGATGGCAGCAGTCCGTATACGCAGAGGTGTGTTTGTACATGCCAGACTACGGTGCAGAGAGTAAGTGTGCAGATGTTTTCAGACGTGCTAATGGTGACTGTGTGTTGAAAATGGCTCAGAGAACACATATTGATGAAGTTATGAGGGGTAGTATACTAGGGCACTGGAGGCTGGTCAAACACAGCAGGTCGTAGCAAGGGCACTCCGCGTGCCACAAAGTGCGATCTCAAGATAATGGCAACGGTTCCAGCGGACACGAAACGTGTCCTGCCACTACAGTACGGGACGTCCACAGTGCACAAAAGCACAAGACCGATACCTCACCGTTAGTGCCCGCAGACGGACACGGAGTACTGCAGGTTGCCTTGCTCGGGACCTTACCGCAGCCACTGAAACAGTTGTCTTCAGACACACAGTCTAAAGACGACTGAACAGACATAATTTATTCGCCCGGAGACCTGCAAGGTACATTCCACTGACCCCTGGTCACAGGAGAGCCCGTAAAGCCTGGTGTGAAGAACACATTACATTGTAAATGGAACAGTGGTCCCAGGTTATGTTTACGCGTAGTTTCACGTATAGGCTGTTCATGTATAGTCTGAATAGTGATTCTCGCCGGGTTTTCATCTGGCGTGAACCAGGAAGCAGATACCAAACCCTTAATGTCCTTGAAAGGGACCTGTTTGGAGGTCATTGTTTGATGGTGTGGAATGGGATTATGATTATGATTGGTGCACGTACACCCCTGCATGTCATTGACAGAGGAACTGTAACAGGACAGATGTATCGGGACGTCATTTAGCACCAATATATTCAGCTTTTCAGGGGTGCAGTGGGTCCCACCTTCTACCTGATGGACGATAACGAACGGCCCCACCGAGCTGCTATCGTGCAGGAATACCTTGAAATAGAGGATATCAATCGAATGGAGTGGCCTGCCTGTTCTCCAGACCTAAACCCTATCGAGCTCGTCTTGAATGCTCTCGGTCAACGTATCGCTGCACGTCTTCAAACCCCTACGAAGCTTCCGGAGCTCCAACATTCACTGGAGCAAGAATGGGAAGCTATACCCCAGCAACTGCTCGACCACCTGATGCGGCGTATGGCAGCCTGTTGTGCGGCATATGTATGTGCGCATGGTGATCGTAACCCATATTGATATCGGGGTACACGCGCAGGAAACAGTGGCGTTTGGTAGGATATGTGTGTCGGGACGGTTTTATAAACTTATCACCAATACCGTGGACTTACAGATCTGTGTCGTGTGTGTTCCTTATGTGCCTATGCTATTAGCGCCAGTATTGTGTAGTGCCACGTTGTGTGGCAGCACATTTTGCAATTAGCCTTAATTTATGAGCATGAGTGTAGTTTGGGGATTTGCGTTATAAGCAAGAGAACCAATCGATGGGATCTAGTTCTGATTTAATTCTGTCACTGTGTGTTCCACACAAATACAGTATATAAAAGTCTAGTGTTGGTGTAAGTGTATCTATGTCCGTGTTTACAGAGTTAACTCGATGTCTTGTTCGCCGTGTGCCATGCAGCTGTGTCACCACCGATCGCAGGCAGTACGACTGTGTAGTTGCGTAGCTTCTACAGGTCGTATCAATTGGTTGTCTTGCTTATAAAACGAATCCCAAAACTAGAATTTCTTCCCGAACACGCCAAATGGGCATTCCCCGTGTTACCATTATCAGCTCAACACTACAATCCACCATGAATGCTCTAAGGAGTGGTGCCATGCCTTCCAGAAGAAATGGTACACGGACTACGTAGAAGAGCGTCGTGCCGCCTACAACTCAGGTGGTGCAACGTAGTTAAACCGAGTGCCCCTCCCTAATAAAAATAAAATAAAATAAAATAAAAACTTGCGGAATAGTTAGGCGAATGGAGTAGAAATCGTTAGACGTGATGTACATGTACAGACAAACAAATGATTACAATTTAAGAGAACTGGAATGACTTATTCAAGGAAAAGGGCTTCACTAACTGAGCAAGCCAGTAACGCATTAGTCAACCTCTGGCCACCACGAAAGCAGTTATTCTGCTTGGGACTGATTAACAGGGTTGTTGGATTTGCCTCTGATATCGTGTCAAATTATATCCTATTGACGAGTTTGATCGTCAAAATCCCGAGCTGGCCGGACAATCCTCCCCATAATACTCCTGAATTGTAGTACTAACAACGCTGTATTCTCCTCGGCTAATATCTCGGAAATTATACTAATTTAACATTATAGCATGTTTTACGAATAGAGCTGTGCAGCCTTAGGAGTGTGTGTTTATGTTCTTTGACTATTTCTGTCTTTACCTTCTTGATATGGCATCCAAACCCTACAACAGTACTACAGGACTGATTGCGCGAGTGATTTAACTAAAATGTTTCAAACTCCCTCCATCTGGGTCTCCATCATCCATAAACCATACGTTTATTCTTATTATTCTTCTTCTTATTCTTCTTCTGCTTCTTCTTCTTAATCGTCTGTCATATCACCACAGCCCTCTCAAATGTATGAGGCTCGTATCTCCGATACACCAATAATGAGCGCTAACCTCATCAGCATGGAAGCATGTAGAGAGATCACTTGTTATTGTGCGGATGACGTGTGATTGGTACAAAACGGTACTGGAATGATAATACCGGTCTACATCAGTAGCGTTGGTCATTTGTACAAGTCTGGAACACGTGTTATGCTTTTCCGGAAAGCAAAATATCGAAATGTGCTGATTACCTGGAAATCATCTCGTTGTCTTCTTTCACGAGACGTCGAATGTAGGGGGTATGGTACCACTCTACCTCTAGTCAGTTCAAAATTAAATCGGAGACAATGTTCCAGGGAGGTTTGATTAGGACAGAGAAGGAGTTACGATATGCATACAGAGAGACCGTGTAGATTTTTGCTCAGGATCCTTGGCCAATAGGTTCAACGACGGGGCAGCTCGTTCCGAAACACAGAACAGAGCGCTGCTTTGGATATGATTCGTTTGTTGGGACGGTGACCGTCAAAGGCGCTGATGATATCTTTCAATCTGCGACTTTATCTTACGAATACGAGAACACTTTGTGGCTCCCGTCCACATTATGGGGGATGGCCAGTCGTAATAAAACCTTACGGAATTTATAAAGTGTTCCGGCTAAGGAACGTAGTTTTTGCACCCTCTCTATTCCTCACACAACGAAACAGTATTTGTGTCACGTGATGTAGGCAATGTAACATCGTTCACGATATGCAGTGTGCATAGCGCAAGCAGGGTAATGGAGGTGGTGGTTTAGCAATGATACAGAAATTGAGAACCATGCTGCGGTGTCATTGAATGAGCAAAACTTGTCCGATAATAAGTAAAACTGAGGAAAAACGACAAAAATGTGGATAAATTAGTGTATTTACATGTTCGTTTACGTGTATGAAAATGACGCCATTCCGTCCCTCTCTCTATCGTGGCGGATATGAGTAACGGAAGTACACTTACGGTTTCAAACAGCATGGTGCAGATCAGTACTGGAAACAACGATACGTACCATCCATTGAACCACGGATCATTCCAGCGATAGCGCAAGGACAGGGCGTGTATGGGAATATACCAGTAGCCACTAAGTATCACATTAATATATGATGACGCAGCACTCTGGTGACCGATCTATTTATTTGCGACATCTCAGAATACCTACAGTCTGTTCTCGATTCTGATTGGCTGGAGGACCTATATGTCAAATCATTTCGTGTAAGTGACGAAACTGAGACATCTCACGGGTGCGAGACGCCTAGAGTGGCTCAGGTGATGTTTTCGTAGAAGTTAGCTCTTAGCTGTAAGTTACTTGTTCTACATTAAATCTGCCAATCCTTCATGCTCTTGCGTACGCCGACTATCGTGCAAGAACGAAAGTAACAGAAATAAAAGACACAGGGGCTTTTTAATTGTAATTACATAATTTATTCCTCGACAAATATGTGATGACGAGGATGTGGCGTGAGGTTTCTGCTAGGGGGAAGCTTTTCTGAGCCATGAGAAACGAGACCCAGCTTGTGTGAGTATGGACATCATGGAATTGCTCGAGCACGATGCCTATAAATAATAATCACGTTACTTGTGAGAAATGTTTTGCCGATGGAACGTAAGGTTATTGTGGTCAGTGTTTCGACACATCACCAGACGTATGTGGAAACTGGTCAAACTGATAGTCCTGTAAGAATATACATTTGACTAGTAATAAGGGAGCATGCATTTGACATGGGGAATTGTGATTTTAAAGCACTGACGAGTATCTCCGACCGTAAGTGGTGACAGATTCATTTCGTAAACACTTGCAGATCATGGCAATACACTGGCATTTATTTTAATACTTATTGTTTCATTAGTGAATGTATATAAATATGTACAAAATATACAGCGAAATTACTTCATCGGTGAATGTTTGTAACTATATATATAATACACAGCAAAATGCTATTAGCAAATTTATCGGAAAGTTATTGAATCATTTCCATCAAACTTTTATATATTTCTCTTACAAATATTAGTTCAACAGGGTCTGCTAAAGTTTACACGGGGCAGGCAATACGGGTGGATGCGTAGAACATCCTCTCGTTGGCTCCCCCAAGCAGATCCTCACATGTATTGTGTCATACCATAGACTGGGACGTTTACTACAGTACACCAACACATATCAGTGATGTATTTCGAGCCCTATGATCCATGAGAGCGCTTGATAATTATCATATTGTGCCGGATACCTGTGCTTTACAACAATTGTGTGAGAGAACTTGGGAGGGACGCAGCACCTACAGGAAGCGCTAATTGAGAATATGACTGGCTGGAAGCCCTAAATGTCAACTAATTTCCTAGAACTGAGGAGAATCGAGGCACTGAGTTGGTGTTGGAGTGAAATTACGATAATTTTTTCGGGTGATGTGCACATACAAACGACAGCTGCACTGCTTGTCTGAAATGAGTATGTGATGAAGTCTAATGTTACTGTGATCAGTGTTCTGCCATGCACAAAGAAAGTGATTTGGGTAGGAAGTGAACAGACTATGTCTGGGCATCAGGATGGTATAGATCTCTGACTTTTACGTGGGAAATTTCGATTTCGGCGCATTTCCAGCTGTACGGGCTTGAAGGTATTTCCGATATTTTGCTCGTTGCCGAATGTCACCAGACTGGCGCCGCAGTCGGAATGTTTGATTGTTATTACATTGAGAAATATGTGAAATATGTGGCTGCTGTCCTATGACAGCTTGGTGTACGGTCGCATGACAGAGGTAGCAAGTGGCCAGAGTGAATGGAAGTTCTTGCTTAAGGTACGAGCAACCACTTAGCCTACTGGTCAGGTGGGATACGAGAGTACAGTTGAACAAACTGGTCGCCCGTGGGGCAGTTGAACAGCCTAGTAATACTCAATATTTGATAGGCAGCTTTCACGATTGTCTGTGTTACGAGAATTGCCTGATTCTATCTGGAAATTTGAGATGCTTCAGTATGGCGTGTGTTTGCGCTGGACAATCTCCCCACCCCCCTCATGTAAATTGATCGGTTGACTGCTGGAATGTCATGGTGATAGTCTCTCCGGCCTCTGAGTGCAAATGCCTCAGAAGACGACCGGAAGCAGTGGCATGCGGAAGTCTGCATGAACTCTGTCATCTAACGATGGCAACTGCTATGGAAGGGATTTTGGTATAAGTGTATATATTTACAAAGTGCCCTGTCCACGTGGTTGTGACCGCTGTGTGTGGCGTTGAGTGCTTCTCAGTACATCCCAGTGGAATCTGTGTTACAGCAGATAGGTGAAGTGATATATGTATAAATAAAGATGTATCTGTGGCGCAGATCCTTTCCCCTCCTTCTTCTTCCTGGTGTAGCAGAGAGAACCAACATGGGAATTGTATAATCCTTTAAAAATCCACTTACATAGCCATGACGCCGTAAATTCTTGCAGGGATTTGATATTACAGCTATCGTTTTATACAGCACTACTCCTAATCGTGACATAAAATTCCCAACTGATGAATTTATTGATTCCGATAGTGGTGTTGCTGGTACATTCCAGTCAAACTCCTGCCTTTCTATCTCCTGCATATTGTGTAAGAATGTATAGCAAGTGAGCTTAAATATGAAATTCTCACTATTATTTTAAGCTACCTCCAACAAAAAAGATTTCTCGACTAATGACAGGTGGCGTTTTGAATATTTCACTTGTAAAGGATGACAAATTTAGTCATGGTACTGGATGATTAACTTTGGCTATTGCTTTCTATGGAGGTATTGTGGCCTCGAAAGTTTTATTAACGGTGACATCATTACTTACCATACTTTTAATGCTACTGATGTTTTTAATAAGGATATCAGTATGTCTTACATTTATTGTAGCATGCCTTTTGTACGGAGGACTCATGGACGTTGTAGGATGCATCAAGGTTAAGCTATTTCTGTTTGGTGTAAAGAAACCAGGGAAAATGCAGAAGATGGAGGACTAGGGTTTGGAAACTAGACAGTTGTGAGATTAGATCACTGATACACCAAGAATTTCCCACCAAATATGCCAGTGTTGTTATCTACGAATAGGAAGCAAGGAAGAACTGTCATCCAAAGATGGTATCTATTTATTTAATTAGTTAACTAATTTACATGAGAGGCATAGTGGAAACAGACAATTTCCTAGACATGCACTGCCCAGCATTTTAGGAACTGCTAGGGCTTTACCTGATATATTCTGTTTCGTTCAGGGTAAAAGAGGGGTTAGTGTGGCTTCTGGTGGCATGCCACAGTTGCTTACTGTTTGTTAGGACATAAGGAAATAACCACTTGAGAGAGACAGAGAGAGAGAGAGAGAGAGAGAGAGAGAGAGAGAGATAGAGAGAGAGAGAGAGAGAGAGCATGTGTTTCGACAGAAATTTCCCAGGTAACAATATCAATGAGTTGCTGCCATCTGATACTTTGTCAGACAGGAAGTAACTGGAGGGGCCGGTGGGGAGCGGCGATGGGGCATGGAAGTAGGGGACTGGAGGAAGGAGATGTGGGAAAGTTCCTTGTCACATCGTCGTCTGCTGATTGTATTGTTAAGTAACTCAGTCAGTATCTGCAAATCAGAGCGAGTACATAGAGCAGTTCCTTCCTCTGACCTGGTGTGGAATGTGTGTGTTTGGTAACAAAACAGGAACTTAGGTATCAAGTTTCAAAGGAAGCTGACATCCAATATCACGCATTCCTCTGCAGGAGAATGGTGCCGCCCAGTCCAGCACTCAGGGCTCGAATAGTTACTAGTGGTCTGGCACATGTGGTGCACTGCATAGTGTGTGTAGACACAATACCCTGGCTGGCACTATCCCTGGCACGTCAGCTTTGTTGTCAGTGCAAAGTCTTGACTGGAAGGTTTATATCTTTGGATATGCTTTGTTGTAGTGGAAGAGGGTACTTGTGTAATCACGCATCAGTGCATATAAGATATTAGATATATGACAAGAGTTTTTCCAACAAATTTCAATAAGCCACCCAATCAATATGGTGAGATATTTCCCACCAAATATGCAAGCAATCAATCAAAACTGTATCTATGTTCCAGAGAACTGAGCATTTGTGTGATTGAGGCAGTAAGAATTTTGACCACTGAAAGACAAGTGATGTGGAGGTGCCACAGTTGAGCTGTTTCTCAACAAATTTTTTAACATATTAGTCAATTAATTTGATATCAAAAGTGGCACAGGGTTTCCAAATGGGATGAAGGTTGGAGGATATCCCAGAGGGAGGGGGGTGGGGAAGTGGCTTAGAATTTGACCTGGCCTGTAAGGGGGGGGGGGAGGAGGGGATTCGGATGAACCCTCCCTCCCACAAACTGTTTCAATAAATAACATGGAAACTGAAGTGTCTGTTAATTTGCATTTTGCACTGTGAGATCCTTCCTCGAGCAGAGACTGAGTTTTCCCACTAATTTCCATATGGGGGAGGCGAGGACTGGGGGATTTTCCGCGAGGGGTGCAATTAATTGATCAATTCTATTAACTGGTCAGTAAAATTGGTATCTAAAATGAGCAGATATTGGCAAGAGGGTAGGATGGTTGGGGATATCCCAGAGGGGTGCCGAAAGAGGAGGAGGGATGAGGGTTTTTCAGAAGGACTGGTTACCCGCAGAGGGTCAGAAATCAACCTCTATGGCGTGAAACGTCAACTAAGAAAATAATATGTTTCCTCCTGAATGTATTCTTACTCCTGAATGTAAGCAACCTGCACAAACAAAATGGCCCAGCACCCACTGCATTCCACTGCTGATAACTCTAGAGCCATATACAAACAACACTAACTGTCTCTGTACTGATCGACCAATTGCAACAGGCATGGAACTCCATTCAACAGACTAACATCCATCACCTGTAGAACATAATGCATGCTCATTTGCATGCATACTTTCAACATTCTGGCAGATACGGTGGTTATATATTTAGCTGCCTTTCTGATTTCCAGTGGCTTATCTCGTGCTTAATCTAACCCATAATCTTGCACTGTTAATGACTTAAACGTATTACATGAAACATAATATTGTTGAAATTTCATTACTCCACATTAACATTTTCTTGATGTAGTGATTTTTTTTCGACTATGTGTTTAACAACTTTCTAGTCACGAAGATGTGTGATTAAAGATCTAACGAAGAATTCAAAGTCTTTCGTAAGGTACCTCCATGGTCTGAAATACTTTCAGTAGCTGGTGCCCCACAGCTTGCTGCTGTTTTGTCGAAACTCTCGTTGTACAAGCATTAGATACAATGACAAGTTTTAGTATTGCTACCAGTTTTGACTGTCGCCGATCATCTTCATGTGGTCTGCTCGTAATATCGTGTACGATGTTTGACTGACTGTAGTATTTGTAATTCTGGACGAAGAGTTTCGATATGGAGGCACTGTGTAGCCTGAGAGTGAGGATAACAGTCCCTGGATTTAGAATCATTAGCGTTTGGCAGACAGTAAGGTAAAAAGTTGAGTGTGGAACAGCATGTGCATTGGGTGAGTTTGTATTCTGCAAGAAACAGTTACGTGGCAATGAGACGGAGGATGGCAATCGAGATTGGAGGAGATGCCACCTCTATCTTACAACAAACAATGAATTTGACGATACGGCTAGCGTTTTGCATGCAAAGGGAGTGCTTAGGCCCCCGAAATATGCATACCGTTGATAACAAAGCTCGTGCTTTGCAGGCCGTTAACTCATCCATTGGGAAGCTGAAATCTCAAAGGCGTTCTTTACTGACTGCACGACTATACATTAAGACGCTGACTGCCACATGTGTGGTGATGGATGTTTCACCACCAGGCACAGGGCGTTAGGTGTGAGACTCAGCTCTGGCCACCGGAGGCCAATCTGCAGTCAGTGTGTTAATGACCTGTCGTCGCAGCAAGATTGAGCACTGCCCACTGCACCGTAACAGTGCGAGAGCGGCTGAACAAAACATTCCTGACAGGTGATTAAGTCGAAATGGTCCTGCTGCTTCTATCCCCGAATTGACGCCATCCGAATTTTTCTTATGGAATATTTTAATGGATAAAGTGTAGCAACATCACAAGTACATTGTTTCCGTACTACAGGAAAGAATCACAGAAGAGTAGCACAGGATAGCAGTGGCAGTACCGGTCTGTCAAGTTGCTTGCGACAATGTTTCAACGTCTTCATCTCCAGGCATTTCTCGATATGGATGGTGTATTGATGGACCATACCTGGGATAACAGAGATTAAAATTCTTGTAAGGAAGACACGAGACTAATTTGTTATGTTCAGTTTTGTGTTCAAGTTACTTTGCTAGTTTCTATACCACAGACTTTGAAATATCATATACGTAATTATGGGTTACCCTGTGGAACATGCCCTATAGTTACTGCATCTTTTTGGAATAGAGTGTGATTGGACATCTTGTTTGTATCCCGCCAAAGAAAAAATTAAGATGATGGCGATAAGAAAACATTTCATAGTAGCTGACGATTGTCCATCGTGATTTTCGACAAATCAATGTTTGCTATTAATCGTACACATCAAGTAAATAATGTATATGGCGTGCTAACCATTTAATACAAGAAACATTATGCAATCCATCTACTATGATCCGATTCTTCAACGTGGCTAGATAACCAGTATTTATAAGCGTTTAGGCGAGCTGTTGTTGACACGGAGTGCCAAAAGTCACGTATACCATTAGCCACATTGTCTCCGAAGTGCCCTGTGTTACAGTAATTTCGTGGCTCATTGACGTAATGGTCTACCAGTGTGCTGAGACAGTTGATTGGTTGAATTCTGTGGCGTCTTGTTACGGCCAGCAACGGCCCCTTGTCTTGAGTTGATCCTCAACAATAGGCAAAATTCATATGAATGCTACATAAAAATCACCTTCAGGAAACAGTCCAACTATATATTACGTAATTTACGCATTGCATCAATACACCGAGTGTACATACCATCTCACCAGTTTATAAATCATATGTCTCCTTCAAATATTATCACACCAGAAGCGCTGTCCATGAAGACAGTTACAGTCGCCAGAAAGCAAATCTTCCGAGATATTTTACGGGGTGTGCAACTGAGGCAGGCCATACCCCCCCCCCCCCCCCCCCCCCCCCGTTTAGGTATTTGAAGAATTGTTTAACGTATTCAACAAATTTTTAACGTTTATATCTACCGGACGAGAGCAGTAACTTAGAATTTTCCGATGGAACTACATACGTCCTCTGGGGCATTAGAAGGAGACTTTGCAGAGTCCTTCGGTGTTATATCGTGAATGAAAGTTCAACAAACCGTAACAATACAACAGCACCGTAAATCCACTATCTTTTCATTAGCTGAAAAGTGCTCATTGTCGTCTGTCTTACTCTACTAGTTTTAAGCAGACACGTAATTCAGATAGTGTTCGCGTGTTCATTATCGCTACTATTATATCATTTCTTTGAAATGTTGACCTGACGTATTGATAGAAACTATACCAACATTCCGTAGTTAACGTTGTTTCTCATTTGGATATTTTAAAGCAATTATTGTTTTTTGAGAGCTGTCGGTTTCCTTGTAAACCTCGTGTTTATGTTTTCTCCACAGATAAAAGTCTACATATCGTATGTCACCGTGTAGACCATATAAAACCAAAGAAATGGAGTAAACTACAAGGAAACTATGAAAGATACGCAATATAATTAGTGTAGATTGCTGACAATGTAGTCATTTTACGCAGCAATATTACTAACTGGCTTACTAAATTGACGTTCATCGGTTGAAATCTAAAACATTTCATTATATTACCGCCGCCTGGTAGAATTTTGCACAGAGCATAACTTAATCATTGCTAACACTTGGTTCAAGACTCATAAAAGAAGGTTGTATACATGGAAGAACCCTGGAGAAACTAAAAGGTTTCAGATAGATTATATAATGGTAAGACAGAGATATAGGAGAGAGATTTTAAATTGTAAGACATTTCCATGGGCAGATGTGGACTCTGACCACAATATATTTGAACTGTAGATTAAACCTGAAGAAACTGCAAAAAGGTGGGAATTTAAGGAGATGGGACCTGGATGAACTGACAAAACCAGAGGAAGTATAGAGTTTCAGGGAGAGTATAAGGGAACAATTGACAGGAATGGGGAAACGAAATACAGTAGAAGAAGAATGGGTAGCTTTGAGGAATGAAATAGTGAAGGCAGAAGAGGATCAAGTAGGTAAAAAGACGAGGGCTAGTAGAAATCCTTGGGTAACGGAAGAGATTCTGAATTTGATAAATGAAAGGAGAAAATACAATAATGCATCAAGTGAAGCAGGCAAAAAGGAATACAAACATCTCAGAAATGAGATCGACAGGAAGTGCAAAATGGCTAAGGAGGCATGGCTAGAGGACATATGTAAGGATGTAGATGCTTATCTCATGAGGGGTAAGACAGATACTGCCTACAGGAAAATTAAAGAGACTTCTGGAGAAAAGAGAACCACTTGTGTGAATATCAAGAGCTCAGGTGGAAACCCAGTTCTAAGCAAAGAAGGGAAAGCAGAAAGGTGGAAGAAGTATATAGAGGAACTATACAAGGGCGATGTTCTTGAGGACAATATTATGGAAATGGAACAGGAGGTAGATGAAGATGAAATGGGAGATATGATACTGCGTGAAGAGCCTCACAGAACACTGAAAGACCTAAGTCGATACAAGGCCCTGGGAGTAGACAACATTCCATTAGTCCTACTGACAGCCTTGGGAGGGCCATTCCTGAGAAAACTCTACCATCTGGTGAGCAAGGTTTATGAGACCGGTGAAATTCCCTCAGACTTCCAGATGAATATCATAATTCGAATCCCAAAGAAAGCAGGTGTTGACATATGAGAAAATTACAGAACTATCAGTTTAATAAGTCACAGCTGCTAAATACTAACGCGAATTCTTTACAGACGAATGGAAAAACTGGTGGAAGCCGACCTCGGGGAAGATCAGTTTGGATTCCGTAGAAATGTTGGAACACGTGTGGCAATACTGACCCTACGACTTATCTTAGAAGAACGATTAAGGAAAGGCAAACCTACGTTTCTAACATTTGTAGACTTAGAGAAAGCTTTTGACAATGTTGACTGGAATACTCTCTTTCAAATTCTAAAGGTGACTGGGGTAAAATACAGGGAGCGAAAGGCTATTTACAATTTTTGCAGAAACCAGATGACAGTTATACGAGTCGAGGGACATGAAAGGGAAGCAGTGGTCGGGAAGGGAGTGAGACAGGGTTGTAGCATCTCCCCGATGCTATTCAATCTGTATATTTAGCAAGCAGTGAAGGAAACAAAAGAAAAGTTCGGAATAGGTATTAAAATCCATGGGTAAGAAATAAAAATTTTGAGGTTCACTGATGACATTGTAATTCTGTCAGAGACAGCAAAGGACTTGGAAGAGCAGTTGAACGGAATGGACAGTGTCTTGAAAGGAGGGTATAGGATGAACGTCAACAGAAGAAAAACGAGGATAATTGAATGTAGTCGAACTAAGTCGGTTGATGTGGTGGGAATTAGATTAGGAAATGAGACACTTAAAGTAGTAATGGAGTTTTGCTGTTTGGGGAACAAAATAACTGATGATGGTCGAAGTAGAGAGGATATAAAATGTAGACTGGCAATGGCAAGGAAAGCGTTTCTGAAGAAGACAAATTGTTAACGTCGAGTATTGATTTAAGTGTCAGGAAGTCGTTTCTGAAAGTATTTGTATGGAGTGCAGCCATGTATGGAAGTGAAACATGGACAATATATAGTTTGGACAAGAAGAGAATGGAAGCTTTCGAAATGGGGGGCTACAGAAGAATGTTGAAGATTAGGTGGGTAGATGCCGTAACTAATGAGGAGCTACTGAATAGGATTGGGGAGAAGAAACGTTTGTGGCACAACTTGACTAGAAGAAGGGATCGGTTGGTAGGACATGTCCTGAGGCATGAAGGGATCACAAATTTAGCATTGGAGGGCAGCGTGGAGGGTAAAAATCGTAGAGGGAGACCAAGAGATGAATACACTAAGCAGATTCAGAAGGATGTAGGTTGCAGTAGGTACTTGCAGATGAAGGAGCTTGCACAGGATAGATTAGCATGGAGAGCTGCATTAAACCAGTCTCAGGACTGAAGATCACAACAACAACATATCGGATTTCTAAATAATTTTTATTTATTCTTTCATAAAACTGGTTCAAATGTCTCTGAGCACTATGGGACTTAATATCTCAGGACATCAGTCCCTTAGAACTTAGAACTACTTAAACCTAACTAACCTTAGGACATCACACACATCCATGCCCGAGGCAGGATTCGAACCTGCGACCGTAACGGACGCGCGGCTCCAGACTGAAGGGCCTAGAACCGCTTGGCCACCAACGGCCGGCTATTCTTCCATATGTAGACCTACAAATCGCTTCAGAGCCAGAAGAATTGTTACTTAAAATTTGAAGTAAGATAACATTCTTTAATCTGAACGTAGTTTTTTGCTAAATGGGTTATAAATACATACATTTCAATTACCAATTGCCAGTTTCTTATATTTTATAAATTATATCTAATTATTTGTACCAGGTACTTTTGAGCGATGTTACGCTGGGAATGCATCACTAAAATTCGGACAAAGAACATACAGAGATTTAAGGAGTTACCGAATGTCACGTTGACTAGGTGAATTGCTAGTGTTTACTAATCTGAATGAGTTAATTACCATATATGTTGCAGAGCGTTGTGACATACCGCAGTTTATCAGAATTCTATAACCTCCAACTACTGTCCTCTGAACAGTATCCGAACGAAGTCACGCAGCGGTTAGACACTGCTGTTCATATCCCCGACCGGCCATATTGATGAAAGGTTCTGCAGATATCGAGACGGTTGCTTTGAAAATAACACAGTGGGCTTGCAGCATTCATCCATGGCGCACACCATGCTTCTGCTCCGACACTAATGACTCGTAAGGGAATGGTGCAACAAGACATGTCAAAACCTACCCTGAAATTATTCACACAGGAAGAAGACAACGAAATACAGCCACTGTCAAAATTTTAGCTGGTAAGAGACACTGCCAGTATTTAAAAAAAACTAGCTGTAAATTGCCAAATTCGTAGCGCCCCAGGCGACGGTAGAAATGTTCACCCCTACTGGCACTGTTTCAATTACGCATGCGGAACTAGACGCGGACACAGCCGAGGTCGGCGATACGTTTGTAAACAGGAAACACGACACAAAAATGGTTCAGATGGCTCAGAGCACTATGGGACATAACATCTGAGGTCATCAGTCCCCTAGAGTTAGAACTACTAAAACCTCACTGACCTAAAGACATCACACACATCCATGCCCGAGGCAGGATTCGAACCTGCGACCGTAGCAGCAGCGCGGTTCCGGACTGAAGCGCTGAGAACCGCTCGGCCACAGCAGTCGGCAATCACGACACAACCTGATCCTAATTTGTAAAGCAAGTTTCAGATTACCATTCGTCGATAGTTTCTCTGACACTACAATACAGAGTTACTATTCTTTCGAATTAGCCACTTAAGTAACATCTATTACAAAGTATCAGTTGTTTTCTGCAGTATTGGTAAGTATTGACAATACCGATAAAACTGAATTAATATTTATTGTGCTTTCGTTATGCATGCCTGCAAATATAATTTTTTTTTCTTCCAGTTTCACAGTGATGTGGAATCCAATTAACGTTCTCAATTTAGCAGTATTGAAATATGGAGAACGTGGTTTCCAACCGATATCACCTACTTCTCCTGAGGTCGTACATATATATGTCATTTGTTCCTTGATTCCCTTGATACTCATTCGAAAGATATAGACATTTCGTTTGCAATTGTAGATACGTTAGAAGAAATGGGAAACAACTGTGACGATTCCAAGAATTGTGGTTCGGACGACGTCAGTAACAGTTCTGAAGAAGAATATCTTCCAAGACTGTAAAATCACGTTTTGCGACGGCTTTAAGCGACAAAGAAAGTACAGTGAAATATAGGTTAAACGAAGGAGGGAAAAAACGCTTGAAGTTATTCAGTGTGCAAAGGCGTTTTTGTTTCGTAAAATCGGAGCTTGAACAGTACAAACTGAAGAATGAATTACATGAAGTAAGAAATGTGCGCCAAACGAAAACCCGAAACAATGTGAATGGAAAACTGTTCGAAAAATTTAGCACTGCTCATGAGAGGCTGTGCATCGTTACCGATGGAGATCTACGAGACAGGGCTCTCCGAATTGCATCTGACGTGATAATCGCTGATTTCCAGGTTTCGTAGACCTGGTTACGCAGGTTTGAGAAATTTTGCAGAATAGAAAGTCGCAAAATTACCAAGTTTACCTCCCGTAAACGTATAGAGCAGCTGCCAGTGATAGGCAATACTTCAGAGAAATTCATAGCTGACGTAAAGAAGAAATGCTGTTATCCCCGCAACTGCTGTTTATAAAGCTTATCAGTCACGTTTCGTGAATGAACTGCTTGCTCACCGCACTTTATCATTTCGGAGTGGAAAAAGGACGGAGTCGGTTGCCCATGCAATGAATGCAATGACACGTTCATAGGTAATGCCACTGATACGTATGAATGGTTTACTGTTACCGCAGCTTCAAGAACAGCAAGGAAAATTACTGAAAAATGAAATTAAAAAAGGAACTATTTAGCTACAAAAATCTTGTAATTGACGTATCAAAATCTGGAAAAATGGGAAAGAATAATATTCAGCTTTCCGTTCGAAACGTATTCCTACCAGCTGCAGAAACTAATTCATTGCTTTTGTTGGATTCATGATATAGACATAACGACGCCTCTGTTTTTGTGGAGGATGACCAGAAATCTCTGGATGTAATGTGGATACTGCCTGGAGCTACTACAGCGATTCAGTCACTCGATAAAGAATTTTTTCAGCAGTGGAAAGCATTTTTCACGAAGTTATCAGACAACATAATTTCCAGTCTCTCTCTCTCTTTCCAGATTTATCAGCGGAATAGTATTCTTAATAGCCATTCGTTTGTGCCTTACCAGTTTTCTTCGCCACGCTTTACGAATTTGATCAAGTATGCCTGGTATGCAGCGCAATATGCAGGACAACGGCCGGGACCATTACTGACTCCATCTTAGTTCTGCCTAAATAATTCTAGCGGTTACTGCGAAGTGCCTGACTGCATCAATTTTTTCTGTGTCCGGTGTGGCTGGTGCAAGAAGAATGTTTGTTTTTAGTCATGCAGTAGACAGCTCGCATTTTTTTCACGACTACAGGCAATAAACAAAGAACTGTTTCACTGATAGTCAAATGTACAACACTGAAACACTATTATAATAAATGGCCTACAGGAATTGTTATAAAATGTAGCTGCAAGACGTATTTCATTTCAACAGATTACAAGTCCTCATTGATGGAAGTCGTCTGTGACATCAAACTCTGCCATGGTTTTATTTTTTCTGCTAGCCGCTTTTATCAGAATTACTTGTGCAAGAATTGAACTGTCGATATGAAGCTATTCCAAAAACTGTTTGTATAGTTTAAGCCAGGTTTTCATCGGAGCAAACAAGCTAACAAGAACGAGTAAAAGAGAAGTCTGTCTGGTGTACCCGGTAAGCCTCTTGCAGGTGTTTCAACTGGGCGCCACTGTAGGTACTTACGTGTACGTAACCTTTCCCAGTTACCTAATCGGAAAATGGAGACCTGCAGTTTAACGTGGAAACCGAACCACATGTCCTTTGTGGCCACTCCAACATCTGTGTGGAGTGAACGCTCGGTTAAATATCATACTGAAAAAGTTGTGATCTGATCAGGATTTGTTCCCCCACTCTCTGGATCACGAAGTGCGCGCATTGCCACTAGACCATTGCTGTTTTAGAAAAGAAGGAAAAATAAGAATGTGACCATTAGATCTTACACACGTAGAGGAAACACTAGCTGTGTCACATCTTGAGATAATGTTCGACGTCGTTAATTAGTCCCCTGTTTACAAATTTTCCCTCAATGGTAATGAGAAGTCATGAAAAAATGGCAGCTGACATACAAGGAAAGTTTTGGACCAGTGCTAAGGAGTGATGGTGATGCAATTCCGTGAAAAGTGCACGATCTCCACGAGTGTCACGCTTCCATACAAATTGAGACACTTACATTCTTCGTTCCCAGCGCCATTTTGCATACTCCGTCAAGAACAGTGCGCTCACCATGCAAAATAATCCGTGCTGAATAGTAGTTTCGTATTGTGGCTCTAACAAGATAAGGTTGTATCCTATATGCCGATTATTAGCTCCAAAAATAAAAAATAATAACACTGTGTTCATAGGCAATGTTCGCTACCTCGTGTTCTCTTCCATTCCCTCTACTACAAACAGTTCTACCCAAATACAAGAGAATAGTCATGAATTTTCTGCAAATGCTCATTCACACGTGTTCGCTTCCATTCGTTCCATTGTTAGCCAGGCTTTAGTTGCTTAAAATTGGTGTCTGTGAACTCCGGATAATTGCGTTAAGCGGCGATGTGTGAGTGATTCGTCCGGTCTCGCGCTAGGCTGACAGTGCTGTAATAACCGCTGTTATAATCTGTTCTTCGCCCGGCAGCAATACGTAACAACGTTTTATTATTATTATTTTTTTTAATAAAATACTGGCAGTGCCTCTTAGCAGCTTACATTTTGGCAGCGCATTTCCTTCGTTGTCTTCTTCCTGCGTAAAAAATTTCAGGGTAGGTTTCGACATTTCTTATTGGACCATTCCGTCGTAAGTCATCGATGGGTCATTAAGCTAAAATTTTTCTTCGTTTCTTTTTTGAATTACATGTAATGCGTGTACTATATTTCATATATGTGGATCTCACCCCTCCACTGTGGTCTTGGATGAGATAATGACAGGTGTCAGAAAAAACTGGAGAAGATAAGATCAAAGCAGTGGTGTTCGTGGATGACTTGGTCATCTGAGGAAACGGGAAGGAAGACTTTCAGCAACACTAGTATGCTTGGGAAGAAACTGTGAGAGAATATGGAATGAAATTTTATCTAAAGAAATGTGTGATTCTGGTTACAACTAGAAAGATAGGTAATCTACTTGGGGAATAAGGATTGAAGGTGAACAACTAAAGAAGGTGTATAGGGACGAGTGCTTATGAAATGTGTAAGAAGAAAATGGAGGAAATGAGAAAGAGGACAGTGAGTGGGGCAGACCGACAGAAACATACGTGCGAAGTGTTAGGAGCCCGGATAGTTAAAATACGCACCACAGAAAAGCGAGAAAGAAATTACTACATCCAACTACTGACTTGCATATCTGAAACATGGGTAATGAAGAAAAGAGATATAAGCAGATTACAGACATGTGAAATGAAGTTCCTCAGAAGTAGGATAGGAGTAACAAGGAGAGATAAGATGAGGAATGAAAGAGTTGAGAGAAACAGTGAAAGAGGAACCCTTGCAGAACAAGTTAGAAACATCATGGCCAAGATGAAGAATGAGCATAGGAAACAAGAGGATTCCCAAGAAGACGCTTGAATTGAAGCTGCAAAGGGAACAACCACGAGGAAGAGCAAAGTATAGGTGGCTGAAGGTTTTGTAGGAGCGTGCACAAATAACAGGCGAGGTCTGGACTATATTGAATGCAGAGAGATGGTGGGAAAACAGGGGGAGATGGCGAGGCTTACGTTCCAAACAGACGCAGCCTGGGTTCAAGATGATAATCAGGGTAAGTAATTCATTGTATTACCTTATTCAAATACAGAGGGGTCCAATGGTCCAAATAAATGTATCCATTGTTTTAAAGTCCAAAACTGGCAAACTAATTGATGGAGTCGTCTCATCTTTGGTAGTGTAACAGTTTGTAGTTCCGGCAATTGCCACGCAAGCGTTGTATTGCGTTGTTTTGTTTTGTCAGATGACAGTCGCCAGATAGTCAGTGTTTTGTTATTAATTGCACATAGCAACTCGAGTAAACATGGCTGGCGCAAGGCTTATATTCGATGAAAGGAAGTCAGTTTTGAAGTGGTATTTTAAGTACGAAAACATTAATGAATTAACGCAATGACGAAATGAGTATCAAACAGAGCCACCGACACGTTTAACCATTCGTCGCATTCGAGATAAATTTGAAGCCGAAGGCTGTGTTACAGATGTACACAAACAACAATCTGTACGACCTGTAACAGTAAAAAGTCGAAACGTTGGCTTTTCTATAGCAGCAGTAGTTTTTACATTATGACGCGGTACTAAACCCAGAAAACTTGTATGTCAAGCGCTCATAAGATTTAAACTATGCATTTTAGAGCGCATGTTTACTTGACATCTTTTTCTTGTATTGGTCCATGCTACCACTTCTCAAAATACGGAGAGCAAAGAACTTGCAGTAGAAGAGATTTGTTTCACAGTATCACAGTATCGAACATCATGAATTGATCATAGCTGTTAAAATATATATATATATATATATATATATATATATATATATATATATATATATATATATATATATGTGTGTGTGTGTGTGTGTGTGTGTGTGCTGTGTGTGTAATTTATTATAAAAAATAAACACATTAATACATTCTCGTGCGCGAACATCAACTCACACACACACACATATATATATATATATATATATATATATATATATACAGAGAGTGAGAGAGAGACAGAGAAAGAGAAGTGGAGGGGGGGGGGAGGAATTCAGAGAACATTTTATTGTATCGAGAAGTTAATGTAACTAATATTATTATTTTGTTTCGATATGAAAATCTTAAGAAAATTGTGTTCGTTTACTTTAAAACTGTGTTCATTTTCTGCCACTGCCACCAATGGCCGCTGTTTGTTGTTTATGAACCGCCACGCGGTAATCTCTTAACATTTAATGAAAGTTTGCCCGTAGCACTGGCTGAGTTTGGGTCGAGTGGAACGTCTCGATGCCGTGCCCGTCTCGAACGAAATAATGACACCGCGTTATTTTCTATACAAATATTTTCCCTCCTCGTCAAATAGAACGCAGCACACACTCTCCAATAAATACCAAATTGCATTACAGCCATCAAACGGGAAATTTCGTGTTTCATTTGAGTGTCGTCGGCGGCCACCGCGCAGCTGAAGTTTCCTTTGATGAAGACCGGCCGGCAGGCTCAGTGTAAATAAAAGCCCACCGCCGTCGCCGACTGCTGCTGCCGCCGCCCCCGGCGCCGGTGCTTCCCGCACCGCCCACCTCCCACGCAACCCTCAGGGACCTCACATTTCGCGCTCGTTGCCTGTGTTTACTCCGCGGGCCTGGGGAGCGGCGGCTACCAAAGCAGCGGGCCCGCGCAAGATGGCTCCTCCGAGACCTCTCTTTTCACGCTCATTCAAAGGCGCCTTTTCTGCCGATCTCTTTCATTGCTCGACACAACGAGTAGCGCAGAGGTTTCCTGGTTCTTGTGAGGATTTCAATGAGCGACTGTAACTTATTACGGATGCACAGCGGGCATCTAAAAACTTCAGTGAATGTTACCATTTCAGTCAGTTGGCTGGACTTGTCCGTAACGCCCTACATTATGTACCGACTTCTTCAATTTATCTTTCGTGTCAGCTTCTTGCTTCAGTTGCTAGCACATATTGTTTCTCTTTAACTTAACAAAGAATCAAACATTTCCAAACGGGGCGCACCCAGTTAGATTATTTCTTCTAAATTAGTTTTGGAAATAGTCATGGCAATTCTTCAAGTGCCTTCATAATTATTATATTTATTAGTATACCAGTAATATGTTAGACCCCTCTGCAACCTAATATCCTAAATCTCACAAATATAATCTGTAGTATTGCTGCGTGTGAAGTAAAGCAAAAACTGGAGGTTTAAATTGCCATATACCTATGGGAACTTAACCAGTTACAGTAATGTCATTTCGTTTCACTTCTGGCTAATTTACGAGCAGCAGAATTAGAATGGGTGATGCAAAATTTAAACAGAGATGCATACTTCGTAAAAAGTGATAAAGATGCGCTGTATTACATTTCCGTGGGACATAAGTGCGTTTATATTGGGGGTTTAATTTGCGAATTATTATTAAAACTTTTGTCGCATTCCTACCATTTACTTCTTCTTTTTATTCAATGTTTGTTGGTTGCTTGGCTGATTGGGGGAGCGGCCCAAACAGCGGGGTCAACGTTACCACCGTATTGGGGAAAGATAGGGAAAGAAGTCGGTCGCACCCTTCCAAAGGAACCATCCCACCATTTGCCTGAAGCGATTTAGGGAAATCACAGGAAACCCAAGTCAGGATGGCCGCACGCGGGTTTGAACCGTCATCCTCCCGAATGAGAGTCCAGTGTGCTAGCCACTACGCCATTCCGCTTGGCGTTCAATACTGTGTATGCATTTCTGCACCTAGATTCTCAGTGTATGATATGTTCTGTTAACACAAAAAAATAGTTTTAAAGCAAAGTGCTGAGTTCTGTAAAAAAGACGTAGTGCAAGGAAAGGAAAAGAAAGAAAAATATATCGGAGTCCTGAGAAATGTCAAAATCAGATGAAATGCTACTACATACGGACCAAAAAGAAGTATCCAAGACCAGGATGCATGCCACCGTTCCTAGCGCTTCAGACAATAAACCCAGTCTTCTGTCTGGCGTTTACTGTATTTTTCATTAAACCTGAACAGTAAAAAGGGTGTAGAATTGCTGTCTTTTTTGTCTCTTCGAGCAGAATAAAACAGTTTCAACTTTGATTTCTTTCTTTCCTGTTCTCTTGATACTCTACTTCCTGTTTGAGTGGAGTTTCGTTACTATGTTTCGTCAGACTTTTGGCGATATTTGCTTGTCTTGGAAAAGGAATATTTCCTTTGGAGTAACAAAAGTGGTGGTCACTCAGTGTGGATTCCTTGTCGATGACTGTGAACTTTGTCTCAGGAGAGATTGTGCGTTAACAGCGGATTACGCAATTTACAATACAAGCGCAATTGCAATGCGTGAATTTTCTCTGTGCCACGCGCCTACACCCTCTGCCTGTATATGGTAACACTTGTAGGAACGCTGATGTGTTAATATTTTACGGCTATAACAACAAATCATACTGCGTGATGGTATAAACATCCTAAGATCATTATAACCTGAGCTTCTGGTTAGAATTTTAAGACAAAACTTTATATGAAGATAACGTATAACCATTTTATCCTGATTATTCAGCAGTAGAGTGACTCGGCGGCGGGCTGACACCCCTTGGGCTTTTACGGGCTGAACAAGGAGCTCGTTTTGAGCTCAGTTAGAGTCTTCAAACAAAGGTTACACGGAACTTCAAAATTTACGAAACTTTTTCTAGTTTTCATAATCCACAAAACAATGAACGAAGAAACATTTTCATCGCTTATTGCATTTCCACCGTTAATGCAAAAAAACAGCGTCATACATTACGTTTTTGTATTCCTACTGACTCTATTCGCGGCATATTTTGTAGACAGTATCCACATATACTGCTAAATGTACATAAAAATTATATCATTTTACGACATACAGTGCTGGAGGTAAGATATAAACATACACTACGTGAAAAACGTTTCTTACTACGGAGCTTTTTATACGCGCAGGTTCGGGTCCATGACATATAGGAGGTGCACGGTTGGGGTACCGTCTACTAATCAAGTGTCATTGTTTATACTTTAAATACGACCAATGACGAACTTCCAATCAAGTATTGTCATGACCAGTAATTTCTGTCATGTAAAACTATCTTTGCTGCATTAGTAATCATGAGATATGGAATCCAGCTTTTCTAGAAATTAACAACACTTCACACATTCAAATGGTTCAAATTGCTCTAAGCACTATGGGACTTAACATCTGAGGTCCTCAGACGACTAGACTTACAAGTACTTAAACCTAACTAACCTAAGGTCATCACAAATGAGATAAATAGAACAGTAATTGTTGAGATTGCCACATACGTAAGATACAATTAAGAAAGTTAATTGCAAAAGCTCTTGCAGCTATAGTTTTACATGAACGTAATGGTTGTTACTAAGAATTTGATAATGTACTGTGCAAATGAATACGATTCATTGAAGCAAAAAATGAAATACTAATTTTTGTACTTTGACACTGCAGCCCAGTCAGCAATGGTGATAATCTAATATATAAGAAAATTAAGCGTCTATTGTGGATTACCGCAATCGAGGCTAATAATTTCTTATATACTGATAAATTAATTTACTTCTTAATCACAAATTGGCTTTTCTGAACAACGTTTCCACGAATTCCAGATATATTACTTGATAGTCTCATTGAGCTGGATTTTAAGTCGTGAACAGATTTTGACAAAATACGAAAATAAATATCTGTTTACAATACATTTCATATGCTTGTAATGAAAACATCAATTACATAAGTTTCTATTACTGTGATCTTACATGGAATAGATTACCAATTAACACATAATAACGATTATTTCCGATTTCATGATTTTCTGTTCAAATATTATTTTGTATCAGAACCAAAAATGCTAAATGTATAATGTTGATTTTCTTGTTAATTACAATTCCTATTTTTTAGGTAACATATCATTAAGTCCCAAATAGGCTTTGTACAACGTTAACGATTGCTTTCTTTTCGGAACGAACAGGTTTTATCTAAATAGGGAAATATCCTGTTCGTTTGCAATTCGTTTCTAGAAATAACTTTTTAATATGCTACTCTGTTACTTGATTCCAGGTGTCATTAACGCTGCATTACGCCATATACTTTGTGGAAATACGCTTGTCTAAAATATGGAGAGTTATGAGACCTTTGGTATCGTGTTGTATACTAGCATGTGGTGCTAAAATATTCAGTTGACCTTCTTTGTTTGTCCCATTACAAGGCTTGTTTCTCTTGATCAAGTTACCTGACGGTAATCAGCAACAACTGAGGAATGGCTCGGCTACATTCTTTGTGGAGTTCGTTCTCGCGTCCGCATAAGCATTCGTCACGGTGGCGCGAAAATGTGAAATTCAAGATGAAGTGAACAATAAAACCCTGTGATGCAGATCAGAACATATAATTATTAACTGGTATAACTGAAGAGAGGTTGGGGAATAACACGTCCAATCGCTGGAACCGAATACTTACTGTCCGTGCCGACAAGTGAACGTAGAGGCAGTACGGTCGACGTTTTACAACAAACGTTTCGCAAACTGTGGTAGCACTCTACGGTTAGGTAGAGAGCAGACAGAACAAGCGCGATAGCAACTTTTGAACGTTGTCTCCTAAAAATGGAGAAACACGGCGGTGCGGTTACGCGCTAGACAGGAGTAAATACCAAACGCTGAGCTGCTGCCAAAAGGAGCCTTGTGACGGTGTCATAAACACCGAAGGTTTGGTGCCGCTACCCGCGGCGCCATCACCTCGCTCCGCAGACAAAACATTGTACCAGAGGTCAGCAGCGGACGTTGAACCACTTGCACCAACACAAGTGTTTTGCTTTGCGGTGTGAAACGTAACGCGTTACGTGACTGGGTCATCATAGTGAAAATGAAAGACGAACTTTTTATGCATCAATACAACACGGATATAAATGAATGACTTACACTAGTTCTTATCCCTCATCGGACTGTTACGACCTTGACCCACGCTGTTGTACGGAGCTCCCTCCTCGTACATGAGTCCCGATGCAGATGAAATTGTGGTGTCACCGCCAGACACCACACTTGCTAGGTGGTAGTTTTAAATCAGCTGCGGTCCATTAGTACATGTCGGACCCGCGTGTCGCCACTGTGTGATCGCAGACCGAGCGCCACCACAAGGCAGGTCTCGAGATACGGACTAGCACTCGCCCAGTTGTACGGACGACTTTGCTAGCGACTACACGGACGAAGCCTCGCTCCTTTGCCGAGCAGATAGTTAGAATAGCCTTCAGCTAAGTCAATGGCAACGACCTAGCTAGCTGCCATTAGAAACATTGCATGTATCGAAAGAGTCTCACTTGTATCGCCACAATCTCCAGATGTACCAAAAGGATGGATTTAAGTTAAGTACTCCAGAAGCTACGTACTTTTCTTTATAGCATTCATTACGTATCCTGTTACAGACCTATTTCTTGCGTGCTAAATGCGTTTTACGGCTTCTTCACCAAGGACATTGGGGTATAGTGCGAACGAAACAACTTGCTCGTCAGCACTGTACTTGGTTCGGAATCGATGCTGCGATTACGGATATGTGTTCTTCTTGCATGGCGTGTGCCGAACTTCAATCCGCACCGCCACGGAAAGTCTTTGCATGGCCAAAAGCCACTTCCCCTTGGCAACGCTTACACATCGATTTTGCTGATCCATTTTGGAATGCTCGATGGTTGGTTGTGGTCGATTCTTTCAGTAATTTTCCTTTTGTTGTCTGGATGTCTTCCACGACGTCATCTGCCACGATCCAAGCGTTGTCTGCTATCTTTTGCATTGAAGGTCTTCCGCAGACTATTGTTTCCGACAATGGCCCACAATTCATGTCTGCAGAATTTCAGTCATTCTGCAAGGCCAATGGTATTCAACATCTGACATCCGCGCTGTTTTCGCCTCAGTCAAACGGTGCCGCTGAACGATTGGTCAGGACATTCAAGTCACAGATATTGAAGTTGAAAGAGTCGCATTCTCGGGAGGACGCGTTGTTGCTCTTGTTGTCAACGTATCGCTCTCAGCCCCGAGATGGTCGCTCGCCGGCTGAGTTGCTCCACGGTCGTCCTCATCGCACCTTGATGTCTTTGCTGCATCCGCCGCATCAGGTTCCTGTGCAGCGGCAGACTCCTGCTTTTGCTCCAGGCGACGTTGTATTTTATCGCAACTATCGAGGTTCACGGCGTTGGCTCGCAGGGCGCATTCTTCGCTGCCTCGGCCGCGCGATGTATTTGGTTTTGGGGGCCTCTGGTGAGGTGCGTCGGCATCTCAATCAGCTGCGCCTCTGTCGTCTCCTGGGTTCTGCCGCTCCCCGTCTGCTTTCAGCGACGGTGCCGTCCGGTCAGCGCCCTGGGGACCCATCTACTGGCTCGCCTCATCCCCAGGTGTTACCGACGATGCCTTCCATTTTGCCCCATGGCGACGCGCAGCCACAGCAGCCGCCGCCGCCGCCGCCGCCGCCGCCGCCTGTTCTCCCACCGGCGCCGCCCGCAGTGGACGCTTCGCTACAGCCGCCAAGCGCCTCCCTGGGTCACGCGCCGCCGATCGCTTCCCATGACCAGCTGTCCTCCGCCATGGAACTCTTGCCCGCTCCGGACCACATGACGCCATCGCGCGTCGGATACCCCGACGCAATGGAGGTCGACGCTTCGGCCCCTCCTGTCTCTTTCCGGGCGCATACACCGCATGTTGACGTGCACCCTGGACTAGGTTTTCCGGCGTTTCCTAGGTCCCCCGGACCGAATGGCCGGGTGCGGGTGGCACAGCCTCGCCTGTTGTTAGGCTCCCCACCTCATCACATACGTCAACATGGGGTCCTCCCCACGGCGGGCGGAAGCCTTATAACACGACCGTTAGCCGATTTGCGGGGGAGGAATGTGGTGTCACCGCCAGACACCACACTTGCTAGGTGGTAGTTTTAAATCGGCCGCGGTCCATTAGTACATGTCGGACACACGTGTCGCCACTGTGTGATCGCAGACCGAGCGCCACCACAAGGCAGGTCTCGAGATACGGACTAGCACTCGCCCAGTTGTACGGACGACTTTGCTAGCGACTACACGGACGAAGCCTCGCTCCTTTGCCGAGCAGATAGTTAGAATAGCCTTCAGCTAAGTCAATGGCTACGACCTAGCAAGGCGCCATTAGATACATTGCATGTATCAAAAGAGTCTTACTTGTATCGCCAAAATCTCCAGATGTACCAAAAGGATGGATTAAAGTTACGTACTCCAGAAGCTACGTACTTTTCTTTATAGCATTCATTACGTATCCTGTTACAGACCTATCTCTTGCCTGCTAAACGCGTGCCTTTCGGCTACTTCCGTGGCGTGGCTGTCTTGCTACGCAACAACAGAAATCGCTCTGTCTGAAACTGTCCATCTCTGTGCTCGAGTACTCCGCAGCCAGCCCCCGACAGTGTCACGGAGAGGTTCCGCTCCATATCGTGGAGCGTCCAGGCCCAAGAAATCCCTACGACCAGGTGTAAGTAGCAGAAGACAATTAGAGACACGGTAAGAAATTTGACGGAACTGTGATAGTTGCCGACACTTCCGGTTTTAGGAAAAATGTTTATAAAGAGACATTTGGCGCAAAATTTTATTAACAGAGACAATGAGTTTCCTCTTAGCTGGGCCTGGAATCCCGTATTACCCGCATCAAAACAGAATGTTTTTCGGTGCGACCCTGAGTACGATATATAGTTGTCACCAGTGTTCTACTGTGGGCGGGACCACCTCCCAGTCTTGGAGGACAGCAACCTTGGTGGGCGGTGCATGCGCCGTGTACTGTACGGTGGCCTACATTTGACGTCGATTTGCAGCCTGGCGACAGTTCTCAGCGGGACTCATCAGCAGACTCAGCAGTCTCCTGAAGATAACGACCAGATGCATTGCTGAGGTATCGAATAGAGTTCATTTTAGGATCCAGCAGCAAACCCGAAGAGACTTTCAAGACCTTTTACGCCGGGAAAGCCTACGAAGTTGTAGATATTCGAACTGCCGATCAAACTACCCGCGGACGACTTCACTGTGGCGCTCCGACCCTATGGTAACATCCTGGAAGATGTTGTCGAAAGATGGGTACAATTCCGAGACTATCTTAAATGAGTTAAGCCAGACTCGTATCGTGCACCAGAGTCACGTCCCTTCCAACCTCCGTACTGGAGGCTGCTGTGCCAGCAAAATTTGTGACGGTCAGCGCCACATCTGTTCTAGATGCGGGAAGAAGGGGCATTTGCAGTCTGGAAGCGTCCAACGAATTGTCGTGCAGCCTCTGCTACCAGAAGCGCCAGTGCCACACACGCTGATCGTCCTTACAGTAGCTTATGCGGCGATCTTCGCCACTCCTACGGCTTTGCGTAGCCTGTCTTATGGTCTCGCGTCAGCATCCCACCACCCTTCGGATGGCGCAGTCGCTCCATCCGATGACATGGTCGCCACCTAACACCCCCCCCCCCCCCCCTGAAAGACAGCTCAGAGACAGCAGAGACAGATACATCTCCACAACACACGTTCGACTCCTTCATTGCACCATGATTCGTTCACTGGACCTGTCGAGGCGTTCGAACTTGGTCGAAGTTCCTCCACTCAGGAACATGTGAGCAAAAACCGCTCCGTTGGCACAAATGTCGTTCCCACTCGACCACAGGTCATGAAGAAACTCTTACGCAAGACGGTGGAGAAGCCACCTAACCAGCCGACGATCCCATGCAGAGGTTGTTGCAAAACACTAGCGATGAAGAACATGTATTGTCAGATTGGCAACTGAGGAGCAAGATACAAATATAGTACCTAAAAGTACTCATGGTGGGACGCCTGTCTCCCAGCTGAAACCTCATGATCTCTCAACAAAACGAAGTTCACATGGAAACTGGGCAGGCTTTCAGCACAGGTGACTGGGATGACGACGTGGACTAAAAAGGTCTCCTCCACAGGACTGTCTGTCCCACCCTGATGTGGTTGGCGGTTAATTTCAGAATCAACACTCGATGACTGGCGGGACGGATCCTCCTTGTGGTCCACATTCAATACCTTCCTCATTCATGGTTGACGTGCATTCGCCACTGCTAACACAGACGTAACGGTTCACCACAATCAACATGAATACGATCGGTACCACGCCAAAGCTTCAGCCCTTCCTTGACGTACTTTGTACCTCTCATGTTGACGGCGCCCTTCTTCAGGAAGTTCGTGCTGTCTTTTTATAGCTATGAATCTGTAGGTGATCACTCGAGTTGCAGAGTGCCCTTTGGCATACACGAAGGAATCCCAGACATGACACTCCCCCTGTCCGACCGGGACATTATTGTACCTATCTTCGATACCAGCGTCGTCGATATGTACGCCCTATCTGGCTTCACGAATTCGTGACGGAGGTCCACGTTGTTCGCAGAGGACGTGCCCTCCCTGCCCCTGCTCTGTTTTCCAGACAAAATGTTCACTTCGTTATGGGTAGTGATTTAAAATGCATTTTCCTCCTGAGGAATCAGACACTTGGTTGTTCGCCACTCCGGATGCTCTATAAAAGGGCGAAAACTTGTATCTGTTTTTTGGATCATTAATTTTCACATATGTTATTTTGTAATAGGTAAAATTTTAAGATGCACTCTATAAAACACGTACATTTTGTAGTGTTACACATAAACATACGTATGCAGTATCATAAGACTTAACAACATAACACAAATGCACGACATAGATAACGTGTGCCAGTCTGGGAGGCAAGGGTCGAGGTTCCTCTGAGGTCCCTCTCGCACTTATGGGGCAGGCAAACGGATTAAGTAATTTTAGTGACACACAGTACTGTTGAGCACCATCCATAAACGATGCAGAGTTGACCTCACGACATACATACGTACAGTAGTAAACAAAGTAGAATACAATACGCTCATTTAGGTGAGACAGGCTTGAAGTTTTTACCTAATACTTCTTCTTAAGGACATAGTAAAAGTTTTTCCTTTATTAAAATGTGCTTTATGTATCTCATGTTTTTGGTTTTCAATGAACAATGCAATTATGTAAAAGACAAAAATAACAGCAATGAAAGAAGGTGTAGAGAAAGACGAAGAGTCTGTGTCTGCAGATTATTACTGTCGTTTGGTAGTAAATGACCCACGATAGTTGCCAAGGCGCTGGGTCGCTCTGTAATGTTAATAAATAAATAAATAATAATCGCATTATCGTTTGGGAGAAGATACATGGCGGCGAGGCGTCCTCCGTTGTACCCACCATATAGCACATTCTCCAAGCAGATATGACTGATTTTACGCCGCAGTCCACCTTGGAAACATAGCTCTGCGGTTTCGGACAATGGCGACATTACCTGGACAATCAGTCCACCATCTAAGTTGATATGGCGCTGTAAAGGATTCGGGGTAGCTCAACACATCCCTGGTTGGAGATCCCCACTGCCAACAACATATTGCCACTGCATCAGTGTTCTGCTAAAATCGTCTCCCATTGTACATACCTGTGTCGTACTGGTGGCTGAAGTGTGCGAATGGAAGCAGCAGCATGGAATTAGAACACTATCAACTTTTACTACATCATCCTTCACAAACTTGACGCGCTGGCGCTAACATCCACAGGGAAACAATCATATTAAAGCCAGTCTCCTCACTACCCAGTGTTGGCTCAAATGGCTCTTAGCACTATGCGACTTAACTGCTGAGGTCATCAGTCGCCTAGAACTTAGAACTAATTAAACCTAACTAACCTAAGGACATCACACACATCCATGCCCGAGGCAGGATTCGAACCTGCGACCGTAGTGGTCGCTCGGTTCCAGACTGTAGCGCCTAGAACCGCACGGCCACTCTGGCCGGCACTACCCGGTGTGATAAATTGTACAGCGTCATGATATGTTCGTGACCGACAGGACCTTCTACATGACGAATCACAGTCCACTACCTGCGCTACAACTGACCAACGTCGTCGACATCACGTTTTGTCCCCACCCTCAGGGCCACCGATGGAACGCGCCAGACAACGTAAGCGGCGGTGGCGTCTGCATTCACCGACCAATACCGCCACGTTTTACGACGACTATCCGATGGCGGCGCCAATTCTGATGACCTCCACCCTACTCCTGAACGGACCCCCATTACTGAAACATCGACATCAGTTCCGTCTGTGACTACAGCAGACGAGGTGGCAAACGGGACCGACAAGGGGTATGGAACAAGTCGCAGGGACCACATGGTGTTCCATTCGAGTTCTACCGGGCGTTCACCGCCTGAATGCTCCATCGCTGGAAGAAAAGTAGCCAGTAACTCTTTACTCCATCCTTCCCGCTACCAACCGGATTCGTCACTGGAGTTCGTTTATCCTTATCTAAGCCATCGGAAGGAACAAATGTCTCCCCGTGCCACCCAATTACGTTAATGAACGCACATTATAAAATCCACGCGCACCTTCTAGTGGCGCTTATATGCACAGTCTTACCTATGGTACATTCAGTGGACCAGAACTGCACGTGGTTGTGTGGCTATCCTTCATATGGCCTTGAGATAATGCTGTTACCTCACTGCGATAGCTGCAGTCTTCCAGCTCTTCGTGGTATCGTGTTCTAACCCTATTCGTCCTTACGGTCGCTATGTGTATGGGTTCCCCACCGTTCTCTGTGGACGCCATTTGCCAGTTATCGCTTCCTGCTATGTCCATGGTCCGTGTCAACGGGAGACTTGTTTGACCGAATCCTATAAGCCACTTCGTTCATCAAGGATGCCCCTGTACGTGTACTGTATTCCATTGCACTGGAAACCTCATCGCTGGTCTTAAAACTTGCCTATGGGCCTACGCGGTAGCACACTTATCGCTGCAGGGCCTATACAGATGATTTCCTATTGCCCGCTCCACAGACGAACATAACGACGCCATTCTCTGGATCCAGCAGGACACTTTCCGGAAAGCAATGACGAACCAAATCAGGGATCCAGGAGGTTTAATTTCCTTAGTGCGCTCTCCATCTGTCACTGAGCTGGATCAAACTGCAGCAGAGGATGGTGACAGACCTTGTGGTCAGTCCACGGGATGTCTGCGCTCTGCGTAGACGTTGATCCTGGCTTCTTGATAGAAACTACCTCTGTAATTATCCTGAAATTACAGTTACCTGTAACAATTATTCTCCCACTAGCACCAATACATCACAACGTGCATACTCTCGCCCCATAAACGTTTAAGTAATCGCACGGGTGAAGCTAGGCGGAGATATTGATGTGCCTTTGGCTCTTAGCGTATCAAAACTTGGGGTAGCATAAGGAATCCTGACAGTATCTAAAGTTCAAATCGTCACGTGTAATCTATAGGAACATTAAACATATTGGTACCGATGGACGAACTGTAGACGAGCTACAAACCAAAGGCTAGAAAGAAATCTATGAGCCAACATTAACCGATTCTTGTTATAACAAGAGAACAGACGCTTTCGAAATTAGGTGTTACTGGTGCTACAGAAGAACGACAAAGATTCGGTGCGTAGATCACGTAACTAATGAGGAGGCACTGAATAGCATTGGCTGGAAAATAAATTTGTGTCACAACCTGACTAGAAGAAGGGATCGGTTGGCAGGACACATTCTGAGACATGAAGGGATCACCAATCTAGTACTAGAGGGAGGGGTAATAATCGTACAATGAGACCAAGAGATGACTACAGTAAACACATTCAAAAGGATGTAGGTTGCAGTAGTTACTCGGAGATGGGGGCCTGCACAGGATAGAGTGGCTTGGAGAGCTGCATCACACCAGTCTTCGAAGACCATAGCAACAAGAACAACAACAGCAGCATGTGGTCAGGTAGGTGAGACACTGAACACCCACTAGGAACGACAGCGGTTAATAACCACATCTGACCCTCAAGACGTAGTTTCCCCAAATAGATGGCGGCAGATGTTCGGATGGTTCCCCTGAGATGGCACTGTCGCTTTCCATCCTAATTTATGTTGCTCAGTATCTGCTGCTCTCTCTCTTGATGTCATCATCGTTGACTTAGCGTTTTCCCTCCCTTTCGAAACACATAACAGAATTGAAGAATTCGCTAATAAGTATAGGGTTTTCTTCGACAAACATAACAGTGTGCGTTCAATCTTAGTGTGAAGAGGTCTGGTCCCTGACATCTGTGTTACGTCAAAATGATTAACCAAAGGTGTGTTGCTAACAAACGATTCAAATCGACTCCGGAGCAAAATCGAAAGTCAACAGAATGAACAAATTCTTATTAAATTGTTTATTTGTAATGAACCACCGAAGATAATGGGACCCTTACAGCAAAATTCTCAGAAAATCCCCAGGAATAGGTTCCAGACTGTCGATATATTCGCACATGGCCTCTTACTGACTGAAAGAAACTATGAGAACGGTATGTAATTGGTATATATCGTTCCAAAATTAACTATGATTTCCGAAACTGCAGTTCATGAGTCTCGAGACCTTAACCGCATCATCTACAGATACCTTTGGTAGAAAAAAGCATGAGAGATAGATGCGCATTCCAACACGATTGTCCTCTCTCGAATTTACCTCGGTCTATCGAATTCCATCGTATCACTTGCCAACAGGTGGTAAATTCGACAGATTGTGTTGTAGTATCCACCACTGAGGTGCATGTGCCGACGCGCCAACACTTTGCAAAGATACCGGTTGTTTCAAAAAGAATATACGTATTACAAAGTATTATTTTGTCCAAATTATCGGTATCTGCGCCTCGGATCGACTATTAGAGAAACGAATACATAGTCTAGTTCATATTAGTAGCCGCTAGATTTCAGTTGTCTTCTGTTTTGCTTGGTATCCGTCATATGTTTGAAATGGCTACTATGCAGCAGAAATCAGTTGCCGTTCTCGAGTTTGGGAAGTTCAACTCCGTGATTGCACTGCAAAGACAGGATGAGATACAAAATTGATCCTCCGAATGGGTGAAACATTCGCAGATGGTATCTACAGTTTCGGGATACAGGATGTGTATCTAAAGGAAAGAGTCCTGGCCGCACTCGTGTTCCTAAAGAAAATTTTATAAGAATTTAAATTGCTTTCCAACGTAGTCCTTACGAATCAACTCGTCGTGCCAGTCGGGAGTTACAACTGCCTAAAACAACAATTTGGAACGTTTGGAGGAGACTGCTGGTTATGAATCCATACAGGTTACAGTTGTTGCAAGCTGTGCGTCCTGATGACAAACGAAAACGTGTGGCAATTTGTAACGATATTCTTGATGCTATTGACAATGATAACACTTTCTCACAACGTGTCGAGTTCACTGATGAAGCGACTTTCCATGTTAGCGGTCAGGTAAATAAACATAATGTTCGAATTTGAGGCCTACAAAATAATCGTGCAGCCACTGAACATGTACGAGATTCGCCCAATGTCAATGTGTTTTGTGCGATATCCCGATCGTCTGCCTACGGCCCATTCTTCTTTGATGGAAACACAGTTACCGGTCAGCAGTATCTCGCTATTTTACAAAAATGGTTCTTTCCGAGGCTGCACGTAGACAACTTCGTTTTTCAACAAGACGGGGCAACCTCTCACTGGAGCCGCCAAGTGCGTGAATATCTGAATGAAACTCTACCCAACCGTTGGACTGGTCGTGAAGGATCTGGCGACTTAGCATGTCTCAGCTAGGCTCCATCGGTGACCGGATTTGACACCCTCTGACTTCTTCCTGTGGGGTTTCGTTAAAGACAACGTTTATGTACCACCACTCCGACAGAACCTCGAAGAGTTGAAGAACTGGATCCGTACTGCCATAACATCAATGACGAAGAACATGCTTGCCCGAATATGGGAGGAATTTGAGTATCGATGAGATACTGTTCGTGTCGCTGATGGAGGACGTATTGAACATCCGTAATCTGAACTTGAGAGGTTCGTAAATATGTGTGTAATGTTTCATATTCGTATGTGAGAAATTTAGTAAACATATGTATTCGAAATATGTATATTCTTTTTGAAGCACCCTGTATAGCGATGCGAACGAGTAGTGTTCAGTCACAGAAGTCACCTGAAGGCACCTCTCGCGTGGTCTGATGAAATTTTGAAGCAAGAAGTCAACAACATCTGACAGAAAACGCGAACGTTCACGCAGATTTCCAAGTCTGACTATGAGCTATTTTCCTCTGGAGTCAAACGGTGTTGAGCACAATCAGTGATAGTAATCATGCAGAAATTCCCGCAAGGAGTATTGGATTCTCTTTCAACCGTGAGAGACAGTGGTGTGAATGAAACGCATTCAAACAAAACCACACCATCCAACACCAGAACAGGGACAGTCGCGCGGGTGAAACCGAGGGTCAGAGGACCAGAATGGCCAACCGCAACGCATGGCGCAAGGCCACAGAACCACACTGAGACCACAATTGCTTCCCAAGCGCAACTCGTCCCACGAGCGCGTGACCGCAGCCAAGTTATGTCCTACAGAAGGGCCTGTGTGTGGCTGCAGGGTGAGAGAGGTCTCCGAAGAACGTCTGCAGCGACCGCTATGGGCGACCGTTCTGTGGAGAAGCGCGACGTGTCTCTCGTCCTCCGGTAATACATTGAGTCCTGCAACGTTAGGTACACGTAGATTTTGAAATCAATGTACAAACAGAGAATTATGTGGTAGACCACAAAAATAAAACACTTGAAGAAAAAGAAACTGGATGTTACATACTGTAATAACATGACTTGCTAGTTGCTTTATTCCTTCCTCTCCGACTGCAGAACACCAAGTATAGTTACTGATTCGACTGAACATTTTTGAGTATCGCCCTGTGAGAATGCTGTAATCTCATTTCTGCTCGAAAATAATGAACTCAGATGTGGCACCTGAGGAATCGCGCTAATGAACTGAAGTTTGCATCAGTACAATGAAGAAGTACACGGACCAAAAACAGAAAAACACGTACCGATTATGACATTACTTTATTGTATGTTTCCATTTTTAGTATCTCTTTTTCGCTGCTGTGATTATATGTTTTAAGGCGAATAGCCACAAGCTTGTAAGTTAAGCAATTTGTGGTGTCACCGCCAGACACTAAACTTGCTACGTGGTAGCCTTTAAATCGACCGCGGTCCGTTAGTATACGTTGGACCCGTCGCCACTATCAGTGATTGCAGACAGAGCGCCGTCACACGGCAGGTCTAGAGAGACTTCCTAGCACTCGCCCCAGTTGTACAGCCGACTTTGCTAGCGATGGTTCACTGACAAAATACGTTCTCGTTTGCCGAGACGATAGTTTAACATAGTCTTCAGCTACGTCATTTGCTACGACCTAGCAAGGCGCCATTATCAGTTACTATTGATATTGAGAATCTTGTACAGTCATGACCGACGTTCTTCATTAACGGATTAAAGTTAAGTATTCCACCAGCTACATCCGTTTTTCTAAATTCTAATTTCCTTTTCCTGTTCCAGACCTCAAGCCAGCCTGTGTGAGCTAAAACGCGTGCCTTTCGGCCTCCTTCTAGTAACACGGTGTTGGCTCTCCTGTCAACCAAAACACAATTCTTCGGGGCGTGTATAATAATGTATACATAATGATTCACAGAAACTGTTGACAATGTTGAAAAGCGGGAGTCAGTCAATCATTCATGGTAGTATATAGTGTTAAATCAAATACTGCAGAGTGCGTGTCTGTATTTTCTCACACTTCTGTCTGGAAGCGGGGAAAGACCACGCTGGGAACCAAACTGACTGATTGATTTTTATCTTCATTCATATTATGTTTGATATTCAGAATTCCATGTACACATCACAGCATAAAAATTATGCCACCCCGAATTCCTGTATGTAGGTTGCACATGACTGTATGGAACCAACGAAGAATAGTTGTGTCACAGGTTCTCTTAAGCCTCTGCAGTACAATTATTTGACTTTATACAATGGGTACCACAAGAGACAACTTGAGAACAGTACTCTCCATGGCAGTCAGTGCAGATCCAAGCCAATACTATCAAACTACAAGTATTTGAAAATACGTTAGTAGATATCAAACAGTCCCTAACGCTTCTAAATTAAACTTCATTACAATAATAGACACTGCAGAAGTCGTATCGCAATTATTAAATGACATGACATGTTATTGGTGATCCGAATTTGAACCCACTGTTAACTAAACAAAGCATGCGTGTCGACAGGGCATAAAAAGACTTAAAATATCGATGTGTTCACCAGTATCAGTATACAAGGACACATGTCCGATTCAGGAAATAAATGAAATTACATTTAGAACTGCACTGGGAACCCCATGGAGTTTATATTGCCCCTCAGAAGTAACCACGGAAGGTGTGCAAGGCAGAAGTGGGAAACGCCACCAAGTATTGTTGTGGTGATTGACAGGCAGTAGAACGAAGTACTTATAGGAACTGCTAACTAAGCACAGCCGGATATCAGATATTAAATATGTTCACCACGAGCATGATATTAGAATCTGCAACGATACAAATGATTTCTGGCTGGCAGGGATTCGAAACCGACACCTTTCGCTATTGTCTTATAGCTACGAATAGAAATGAAATATTTATTGAAACTGTGTGCCGGACCGAGACTCGACTCTGGACCTTTGCCTTTCGCGGGCAAGTGTTCTACCAGCTGAGCTACTCAAGCACGACGCACGCCACGTCCTCACAGCTTTACTTCTGCCAGTACCTCGTCTCCTAAGTTCCAAACATTACAGAAGCTTTCCTGCGAACTTTGCAGAACTAATACTCCTGATAGAAACGACATTGCGGAGACTAGGCTTAGTCACAGCCTAGGGGATGTCTCTAGAATGAGATTTTTACTCCACAGCGGAGTGTGCGCTGATATGAAACTTCTTGGCAGATTAAAACTGTATGCCGGACCGAGACTCGAATTCGTAACCTTTCCCTTCGTGGGCAAATGCTCTACCATCTGAGCTACCGAAGCATGAAAGGCAAAGGTCCCGAGTTAGAGTTTCGGTCCAGCACTCATTTTTATCCTGCCAGGAAATTTCATATCAGCGCACACTCCGCTGCAGAGTGAAAACCTCATTTTCTAAACATCCCCCAGGTTGTGGCTAAACCATGTCTCCGCAATATCCTTTACAGGAGTGCTAGTCTGGAAGGTTCGCAGGAGAGCTTCTGTAAAGTTTGGATGGTAGGAGACGAGGTATTGGCAAAAGTAAAGCTGTGAGGAGGGGGCGTGAGTCGTGTTTGGGTAGCTCAGAGTTCGTGTCTCGGTCCGGCACACAGTTTTAATGTGCCAAGAAGTTTCATATCAGCGCACACTCAGCTGCAGAGTGAAAATCTCATTTTGGAAATATTTATTGTTTCTTCACCTGTAGCGAGATGTGCACATATTCAGCCAGAGGTAACGCAACGCAGCGCAACGGAACGTAAAGAGTAGTTCTGTGACTGGGACACACTGACACAGTCGAAATGATGTCAGCTATGAAAAGCTTTCACACGCTGTTCGTAGACGCCTGGAGGAGTTTGGCATCGTGAGGAAAAAACTAAATGATGAGACAGTATATCTCGAAAGGCCCGAATCCAGAGAAAAAATGAAGTACAGGCTCGAATCCAGTGCTAACATTTGCAAAATCTTAAGGTCACTTAAAATAAGAAATGAAGGTCTTATGACCTAACTAGACGTATGGTTCATGAACTAAAGTAACCTTACTAATGTAATAGAGCTTACTGGTAACAGAGACTCAAGCAGCGATATCCATATGCCAGCCAAAAATAATCCAAATTACTTTCCGGTTAGTAGCGAATGGACATGTTTAATGTTGATTTGGAACTAAAGCACAGTCCTGCGTTTTTTACCTGACGTACTTTGAGGGCGGAAAAATCTGCTGGAGATTATAGGCTCTATGCCCAATGCATCGTGATCATTTGGGCGGCCACCAGTCTATATCAAGCGGCCGCTGTGTAATGGCGCTGAAATTCGTCTTACATAGACAGACACCCACGCACACTTTCACAGACATGTTTCTGCAAGGATATTCTATTACTGGCTCGTTAGGAAACGAACGAAATCATCTCTGACCTTTTATTAGACCGGTGCTCCCAGCAGACGGAGGAATATGACTTAAAAAAGAAACGAAAAGGATGAGATTGATATCGCGGCTTTCGTTCACACTGCACGACTTTGACAACTAGACCACAAGTAGGTTATATACAACTTTCCAATCTGAAATTATCACTTTTGTACGGTGTGCTGTTCACCCAATTCCCCCAAAACGAGATACATCACAAATGAAATTCGGTAGTTGGCTGGGCTGAGGCTTGCCTGTAAAGGCTAAGGTGTGGGTTCGATTCCCGATGGGGATACCTGTTTCCATCAGCCCCAAGTATAGACTCTTCACATCCACTAACGCCGAGTAAAAAAACGCAAGACTGTGCCGTGGTCCCACATCAACATCAAACATGTCCATTCACTGCTGACAGGACAGTAATTTAATTAATTTTGCTGTCAGAGTAGGAAGTCGATGCTTGCAGAAACTTGGAGACTCTGTTTCTAGTAACCTTATTTTCGCTATTAATGTTACTTTAGTCCACAAACGAGTCGTCATGTAAGGTCGTAGGACTTTTATCTATTGTATAAAGTGAGTTTGAGACGTTGAAAATATTGGCACTGGACTGCGTTTCGAGCTCCAATTCAAATTCAAGATAGTACTGTCCCATCATTTCGTTGTTTCCTCACGATCCCACGCTCCTCTAGGTATCTACGAACGGCGCTGTCATAACCGCGAGTGAAAGAAACTTTGATAGACGACCCCTCTTCGAGTGGGGTCAAAAAGGACGACAAGCGTGGTTTTGGAGTCCCAGCTGCACACAACTATTCATTGCTTTACCTCTAGCCGAACATGTGCACATATCGCTACTGGTGAAGAAAAGATAAATATTTAATGTCTATTCGTAGCTGTAGGCCAATAGCAAAAGTTGCTGTGCTTGAACCCTGCAACGGAATAACCATCCTGTATTATCATTTCAGGTCCAGTATTACGCTCTTGGTGATATTACTTAGTGTCTGATATTTGCTTCTGCTTAGTTAGCAATAGATATAGGTATTAGGTTCTATTCCCTGTCCAACACCACAACATTAGTTCATGGAGTTTCACACTTGTGAATTCCAGATTGTCACATAGATTTCGTGGTTGGTTCTCAAGGAAATACACTACTGGCCGTTAAAATTGCTACACCACGAATATCATGTAATACAGACGCGAAATTTAACTGGCAGGAAGAAGGTGCTGTGGTATGCAAATGATTAGCTTTTCAGAGCATTCACACAAGGTTGGCATCGGTGGTGACACCTACAACGTGCTGACGTGAGGAAGGTTTCTAGCCGATTTCTCATACACAACAGCAGTTGACCGGCGTTGCCTGCTGAAACGTTGTTGTGATGCCTCGTATAAGGAGGAGAAATGCGTACCATCACGTTTCCGACTTTGATAAAGGTCGGATTGTAGCCTATCACGATTGCGGTTTATCGTATCGCGACATTGCTGCTCGCGTTAGTCCAGATCCAATGACTTTTAGCAGAATATGGAATCGGTGGGTTCAGGAGGGTAATACGGAACGCCGTGCTGGATCCCAACGGCCTCGTACAACTAGTAGTCGAGATGACAGGCATCTTATACGCAGGGCTGTAACGGATCGTGCAGCCACGTCTCGATCCCTGAGTCAACATATGGGGACGTTTGCAAGACAACAACCATTTGCACGCACAGTTGAAAGACGTTTGCAGCAGCATGGACTATCAGCTCGGAGACCATGGCTACGGTTACCCTTGACGCTGCTTCACAGACAGGAGCGCCTGTGACGGTATACTCAACGACGAACCTGGGTGCACGAATGGCAAAACGTCATTTTTTGCGATGAATCTAGGTTCTGTTTACAGCTTCATGATGGTCGCATCCGTGTTTGGCGACATCGCCGTGAACGCACATTAGAAGCGTGTATTTGTCACCAGGCGTGTTGGTATGGGGTGCCATTGCTTACACGTCTCGGTCACCTATTGTTCGCATGGACGGCACTTTGAACAGTGGACGTTAAATTTCAGATGCGTTACCAAGCGTGTCTCCATCCTACATTCTATCCCTGCGAAACCCTACATATCAGCAGGATAATGCACGACCTCATGTTGCAGGTCCTGTACGGGCCTTTCTGGATACATAAAATGTTCGACTGCAGCCCTGGCCAGCACATTCTCCAGATCTCTCACAAATTGAAGATGTCTGGTCAATGGCGGCAGAGCAACTGGCTCTTCACAATACACCAGTCACTACTCTTGATGAAGTGTGGTATCGTGTTGAAGCTGCATGGGCAGCGGTAGCTGTACACGCCATCCAAGCACTGTTTGAACCAATGCCCAGGCGTATCAAGGCCGTTATTACCGCGAGAGGTGGTTGTTCCGGGTACTGATTTCTCAGAATCTATGCACCTAAATTACGTGAAAATGAAATCGCATGTCAGTTCTAGTATAATATATTTGTCCAATGAATACCCGTTTATCATCTGCATTTCTTTTTGGTGTAGCAATTATAATGGCCAGTCGTGTATAACCTTGACGATGTTACCAACAATGGTTCAAATAGCTCTAGGAAATATACGACTGCACTTCTGAAGTCATCAGTCCCCTAGAACTTAGAACTAATTGAACCTAACTAACCTAAGGACATCACACACATCCATGCCCGAGGCAGGATTCGAACCGGCGACCGTAGCGGTCGCTCGGTTCCAGACTGTAGAGCCCAGAACCGCACGGCCAACCCTGCCGGCGATGGTGTTACCGGTGCAGTGCTAACGTAATGTCATTTATACCCTGGTTCGGACATTTGGCCTTGTAAAGTGATACTGATGAACGCTTCGATATTTTACGCCTCTTTATGCCTTGTCGAGTGACTATCAGACACACGAGATTTGTTTGGACAACAGTGGGTACAAATTCGGATCACGAATAACAGCATGTCATGTCATTTAATGAGTGCAGTGCCATGTAATGCTAGAAGTTTAATTTAGAGGTATTAAGAACTGCCTCATCTCTAATAACTTACTCCACAAGATTTGAGGATTGCAACCGGATCTCATCGACTTCTTTCCACGATATTTCCGCTGACAACCTTACAGCCATCTTCAGGCGAGTGTTTGACACTGGAGATTGCTAGTGCAAGTCGCTCTATTTATACGTAGAAAAGCCGCAGGCACGCATTCGCAAGTTACCGTGGCATGCGCGTCACCTGTCGACTCCAAGGCCCTCTACAATATTACTGCATCTATGGAGCGCAAACGAATGCGTGAAAAAAGTAAAACATGCACGCAGACGTGTCCAAAACAATAAAATGCAAAATTTCAATATTAAAATTAAAATTACTTGTCGCTCGACATGTCAGAAGCCATAAAAAGTTTTCTTTTGGTTGAAATTAAGGAAATCAACAGGCCCCAGGCCTTATTCAATAAAAAGCCGCCATCACGATTAATGAGATTTTCCGCTAAACGTATTTCCACGGATTCCTTCACAACTGAATCCCAGAAGGATCTCGATGGGGCCAAGATTTTCGTGGCCAGATAATCCATAGTATGTCCTGTGGAAATACAATGTTCGGCTATGGCCGACTTACTGGGCTGTAACAGGCGAGTGTGGCGCTCATGTTCAACGCAGCGGTCGTGTACTGTGCGTGTGGTTTGAACAATGTAGGCTTTCCCACACTCGCAAGGTATTTTATAAATTCCAGATCATCCCTGGCTGAGCCCAGAAGAGCACGAGTCTTTGTAGGTGGCCGGAATATTACGTTCACACGTTGTTTCTTCAAAAATCTGCCTACTTTCGATTAAATGTTCCCGACATATAGGAGAAATGTTCTGGACTTAAACAACTCCTTATCCTCTTGAACCTGTGGGTGGTCGCGTTCTTTCCTCCTTAAAGCAATACTGACCTGATGTGCAGAATATCCATTATGTTGAAATAAAAATTTCAAATGCCCTAATTCGACTGCAAGGCTGTCTTTATCAGACACGACAAGTGCCCTGTGCACCTACGTTCGAAGGACTCCCATAGTTTGTGACGGGTGATGACAGCTTGACGCCTGCAGGTACAGATCCGTATGCGTGGGTTTTCGATAGACAGAATGCTCCAATGACCCATCCACCCTGGGTTTAACCATGACGTCCAGAAATGGTAGGCAACCATCCTTTTCAACTTCCATCGTAACCTGAATGTTTGTGTGGATGGAATTCAGATGTTGTAAAAACCGTGCAAGCTCTTCTTGCGAGTGTGGGAAAGCCTACATTGGTCAAACCACACGCACAGTACACGACCGCTGCGTTGAACATGAGCGCCACACTCGCCTGTTACAGCCCAGTAAGTCGGCCATAGCCGAACATTGTATTTCCACAGGACATACTATGGATTATTTGGCCACGAAAATCTTGGCCCTATTGAGATTCTTCTGGGATTCAGTTGTGAAGGAATCCGTGGAAATACGTTTAGCGGAAAATCTCATTAATTGTGACGGCGGCTTTTTATTGAATAAGGCCTGGGACCCGATGATTTCTTTAATTTCAACCAAAAGAAAATTTTTTAACGCTTCTGACATGTCGGGCGACAAGTAATTTTAATTTTAATATTGAAATTTTGCATTTTATTGTTTTGGACACGTCTGTGTGCATGTTTCACTTTTTTCACGCATTCGTTTGCGCTCCATAGATGCAGTAATATTGTAGAGGGCCTTGGAATCGACAGGTGGCGCGCATGCCACGGTAACTTGCGCATGCCCGCCTGCGGCTTTTCTACGTATAAATAGAGCGACTTGCACTAGCAATCTCGAGGGTCAAACACTCGCCTGAAGATGTCTGTAAGGTTGTCAGCCGAAATATCGAGAAAAGAAATCGATGAGATCTGGCTGCAATCCCGAAATCTTGTGGAATATTCGATACGCCGGGAAATTTCAAGAGTCACATCAAATACCTCTTCGGGAAGGAGATGGCATGCAACATCCGGAAGTTGGATAAGTTACGAAACAAACGTGTGAGATTGTTAAGTGCATTATGTTTCTTACTGAAATGCCGGGACAATGGCCTTATTCCAAAGTTCGCCAGAGTGACACATTTTATCAAGACCGCCGCTGCGAAGTTCATCACTCATAAAGCAAGTTTAGCCGTTGTGAAGGAGAGGATACGTTTCACTCGCCGGGAACTGGACTTGGTTTCGAAAGAGCTGTTTTATTTGCATATGGAGATTGCACCTAATCTTCCTTCCCTCTCTTGGGAATGGGTCGATGGTGTAACATGGGCCAAATCAGACTGGGTCCATCAGGAGTATTCTTTAAGACAATCATCGAAGTTCGACCGACTCTCAGCCACGTCACGACAAGAAGATGTTATTCGACGCTCTGTGGTATATTTCACGGTTAAGGATTTAGACAACGTGACACTGTTGGTACTTGTCTGAACTTCGCACCGACACCTAGGACCTTACCTTTAACAGATTTTATTAGTGCTGTTGAAGAAGCTGTCAGGCCTCTATCCAGTGAAGGAGCAGAAGAAATGAGGTGGGAAACATGTCGCGCCCTTACGAGAACTCGGCCTCAGAAGAGCAACATTTCTTCAGTGGAAAGGGCTGCGCTGCCAAGTTACGGGAAGATCCTCAGGCGGTGGTCCTTCCGGCGGTTAAGGGGAATGCTATTGTGCTGTTGCCACGAGATATGTATGATCAGAAGGTATATGGTTTGCTGAGTGAGACAACGTACAGGAAGCTTGATAAAGACCCTACTCGGAAAGTAGAAAGGAAAACGTCAGAGTTGCTAAACTCCTCTTCTCTGCCGCAAGAAGTTGTGAAAAGATTGAGACCTCACAGTTCTGTTCCACCGAGGTTGTATGGTCTTCCAAAGATCCATGAGGATAATGTGCCCTTACGCCCCATAGTGAGCAATGTCGGTGCTCCAACATATGATTTATCTAGTCATTTGGCTTCGCTACTGAGACCTTTTGTTGGCAAATGTACGCACCATATTCGCAACTCTGCGGACTTTATCAACAGACTGAGAACACAACAGCTGAAGGATTCGGACTTGTTGGTAAGTTTCGATGCCGTTTCACTCATCACAAGGGTCCCTCTTTTGGATTCATTGTCACTTATCGGCAATAAGTTTACGGCCGATATAACGGCACTGTTTCACCATGCCCTGTCCTCTACTTACTTTCTATTTAATAACGAATATTTTGAGCAACTTGACGGTGCTGCCATGGGCAGTCCTCTGTCCCCTCTGGTAGCAAACTTTTATATGGAAGACTTTGAGGAGAGGGCTCTCGATTCGGCGATGTTGAAACCAACAGTCTTCTGGCGGTACGTGGACGATACCTTTGTAGTGTGGCCTCACGGTGAAGAAGAGCTTTCACGGTTTTTACAACATCTGAATTCCATCCACACAAACATTCAGTTTACGATGGAAGTTGAAAAGGATGGTTGCCTACCATTTCTGGACGTCATGGTTAAACGCAGGTTGGATGGGTCATTGGGGCATTCTGTCTATCGAAAACCCACGCATACGGATCTGTACCTGCAGGCGTCAAGCTGTCATCACCCGTCACAAACTATGGGTGTCCTTCGAACGTTGGTGCATAGGGCACATGTCTTGTCTGATGAAGACAGCCTTGCAGACGAATTAGAGCATTTGAAATCGGTATTTCAACATAATGGATATTCTGCACATCAGGTCAGTATTGCTTTAAGGAGGAAAGAACGTGATCACCCACAAGATCAAGAGGATAAGGAGGTGTTTAAGTCCAGAACATTTCTCCCATACGTCGGGAACATTTAATCGAAAGTAGGCAGAATTTTAAAGAAACATCGTGTGAAAGCAATCTTCCGGCCACCTACAAAGACTCGTGCTCTTCTGGGCTCAGCCAAGGATGATCTGGGATTACGGAAGGCTGGAATTTATAAAATACCTTGCGAGTGTGGGAAAGCCTACATTGGTCAAACCACACGCACAGTACACGACCGCTGCGTTGAACATGAGCGCCACACTCGCCTGTTACAGCCCAGTAAGTCGGCCATAGCCGAACATTGTATATCCACAGGACATACTATGGATTATTCGGCCACGAAACTCTTGGCCCCATCGAGATCCTTCTGGGATTCAGTTGTGAAGGAATCCGTGGAAATACGTTTAGCGGAAAATCTCACTAATCGTGATGGCGGCTTTTTATTGAATAAGGCCTGGGGCCTGTTGATTTCTTTAATTTCAACCAAAAGAAAACTTCTTATGGCTTCTGACATGTCGAGCGACAAGTAATTTTAATTTTAATATTGAAATTTTGCATTTTATTGTTTTGGACACGTCTGCGTGCATGTTTTACTTTTTTCACGCATTCGTTTGCGCTCCATAGATGCAGTAATATTGTAGAGGGCCTTGGAATCGACAGGTGCCGCGCATGTTACGGTAACTCGCGCATGCGCACCTGGGGCTTTTCTACGAATAAATAGAGCGACTTGCACTAGCAATCTCGAGTGTCAAACACTCGCCTGAAGATGGCTGTAAGGTTGTCAGCCGAAATATCGTGGAAAGAAGTCGATGAGATCCGGCTGCAATCCCGAAATCTTGTGGAATATTCGATACGCCGGGAAAATTTCGAGAGTCACCTCTAATAACCTGTGTTCTAATATTAGTTATGTGACTGTATTGATTTAAATCTGGACTGACTACCAGAAAGTGGCATGTTCCCTAATAGCCTCCTGTCCTGTGGCACTCATTGCGTATATTAAATCTACTGTACTGCAGAGGGTTAGAGGACGTGAGACACAGTAACGCGTACCTGTTGCACTCAGTAGTGAACCTTTTTTTTCTTCTTTGCTGTCAGTTGCACCTTTGGACTGAATATCCCATGCATGGATGATTGCTAGATTGCATGCATGTTGTTAAATTCAGGTTCACTTATTTGGTTCAGCTTTGCAGCTCGGACTGAGTGTAATTTTTCCAAGCTGGCTTCAGGTGGCAGTGTGGTGCGGCATCAACCTGTGCAGGCTTTCTTAACGCACTGCCTTGACATTGGTTCCTTCAGACGCACTTGCAAGGCAAGTACTCTTTCAAATTTTAGGCATCTAATCGATGGAAAGCTCCGTGAAACTGAACTAGGCGTTGTTCCTTCTACCTTGTGATTGGAGGAGACGCCTGGTACCACTGAAAAACTCGTCTTGCCGATTGGTCATTTCGCCCCTCCAAATCTCTTTATCTCTCTGTCCAGGGACTCCAGGCCGGTTGGATATTGCACAGAGTTAGCCGGTCGCTGTGCTAGGTTATGGAGAGTGTGATGTACCACTTCCGTGCACTCTTGGAAACTGATTTTCGGCGGCAGTTAGTTTAGATTTTCGAGTTAGGCACTTCTCACATTTTTCTTTTAAATTCATTTGTCGGTAGCATCATAAGTTTCTCACGAGTGATAAATTTGAAGTAACGTTTGCAGCTGGTGGTCTTGCGGTAGCGTTCTCGCTTCCGGTGCACGGGGTCCCCGGTTCGATTCCCGGCGGGGTCTGGGATTTTTCTCTGCCTCGTGATGACTGAGTGTTCTGTGTTCATTATCATTTCATAATCATTGACTCGCAAATCACCGTAGTGGCGTCACCTAAAAAGAACTTGCAATACGGCGGCCGAACTTCCCCGAATGGGGCCTCCCGGCCAACAATTGCATACGATCATTTCATTTTTTTTAAAGTAATTTAGCTACTCATAGATTGAGACAGGGCTACATTGTTCTTTATCTGCTCACGATTCGCATTATGCTCTCTCATCTGGCAGTTTTTAATGCATGACATACCGTCTTTTAGCGGTGTCTTGTTTTGACGGGAAAAGAATGTAGGGAAAAAGATTCCGAGCCTTTCTGCTCAAATGTCTTAATCATATTTTCACGTGAAGATGTAAATTTTACCGCGACGATAACGGTAGTGATCCAGCAATAAAGGGCCAAATACAGCTGAAGTGGTTATTAGTACCCAACATATACCGAATAAGTTACGTGCTTCCTTTTGCTGTTAGTCAAAAACAGTTTTCTTAAATTAACCCTTACTAGAAAACGGTGAATTCTGCCTTTGGTTATTCTTCAAATGTGGAATCTTTCTGTGGGAGCACATGAATTTCCCAGTTGCATTCCTTAGATAACCTATATCCTTACTGCTTAATGATAATTAATACAATGACAAACAGATTTCCCTTACGGGACTCTAGTGGTTTTATATGTGTTACATGTTTACTGACGTAGACGAGTATGCTCAATCTTCTGAGTAAATGTGAATTTTGAATCGACGTAGGTCATTAAATGTTTCCCCACGGAGCATCTCAGCATGTCGTTTCACCTCCTGTCGTCATTAACCTCACATAACCTGTAACAGAATGATACTGCGAAGCATTTAGTGCAGTTAATTTACTGATCCGTCGATCTAAAGTACAGCAGATTAATATCCGTTGCTTGTATAATGTTTGATAGAACATGGAACCAGAATTCAATTAATGTCAAAATGCCTTCAAACGGCTTGGAATTCATTGTATGTTAGAAAATGAGAATCATTGTTTGGTTCAATCGGAAACTCGCACTACGGAAATTTCAAAGGCCTAGTTCCATTAACCAATGGTCAGACGATTTCCGTATTTTAAAAACGTGGACGGCTTTTATTTTCTGACCTTCTCAGGATATTTTAGATACCGCACATCCTTTAGTGAGCATTACATTTGAGGAAATGCTTAATGTTGTTCCTTTTTTTCTGTAATTTCGATGTTGCATAAGACCTCGGCACTGAAACTTTGACGATCAGACAACAGCGATGTCTTCCTGTAATCTTTCATGATTTTTTCATGGATAGTAAGTTTTTTATGAAACGGTATATGGACGCTTTTTACAGTCCATCAAAGACTGTCGGTTATTATTCTTTGCAGTTTGATATCCATAGTTGTACAAGACCCCAGATCTAAACATCATTTCCAATGGATTACGAAAGAAGTTTTAACATTAGGAGTAATGGCAATGAACGGAAATGAGGAAAATTTTCAGAGGACAAGAGTGTTCGGCTAATAAAGAACTGGTCACTTAACTAATAGGGGATAGAAGCTCTGTTCCTAAGCTTATCGGTTGCGCCGACGGCTCGACCCTTGAGAGGTACACAGAAAGTGGTAACCTTAAGCGTGTGGGAAAATGGCTGTGCCAGCCATTCAGGCAGCGAGTGAGATCCTTGAACTCACAGGCAAGGAAACTGTGCCAAAGTTAGATTCAAATTCAACGTCCAGGTTTGATTTCGGGGCTTTCCAAAACATTGTTTTGCAGCAATTTGATGCGCGAAACACAGAGTTACAAACTGAAACGGATGCTCAGATTACTAAGTGATGATAAATCATCGAAGAACAAAACATCAAAAGTTATGCTTAAAAATACTGAAGAGAGTAAAGTAGAAATGGCAGAAGCACGAACCATATTAGAAACGATTAAACAAGGGCATCAACAGGTAACCCGAAAAAAAGAGGAATTAACTAAGTGAGAAGGTAGTAAATCAATTTATCATATTGTAAGGACACTTAGCCGCAAGCAGCTGACGGGAGGTAGTCATTGAGGCTACGGAAGATCGAATGACGCTGCTGCAGGATGTCTTTGAACAAGTCGTGCAGCATGACAAGTGTTTGGAGCAATGAGGTGGGATAGTGGAGGTCGCATGGAACAAAGGAGTACAACTAACCTTAGCCATGGAGTATTTGTCGTTCCATGTGGAGGAAGGGTCAGACGACACTCTTCCGTATGTCCTAGGAAGTACCCTTCAACGATTACTGAAGAAGCTAAGATTAACATGAGGAGATGGAAAGAATAACTACATTTGCAGTATTTAGACTTTATCTCCACATCCAACACTTTACAGGTGTCTACACTCGTGGCAGTCACTACGCCATTCAGAGAAATGTGTGTTCTTTTCTGCCAACTTCCATCAAGTGCAAATGCAATATCCGAACATCCATCATTTTCTTCCACTGCTTCCTTAGCAGCCAGTCTCATGATTTCCTCATTGACCTCACATACTGCTTTCTCTAATATTGCAGTCAGTTTTTCAGATTTATTTGGTGGTTGATGTAAGTTCATCACTGAACAAAATGTTCTCCCTGCAGCCATGGATTGAAAGGCATAAACTAATCTAGTATTGATTTCATAAGGGCCACTTGCATCTGGTTTCGAAGTACTCATAAATGAAATCACAGCTGAGCATTTAGTGCAAATTAAATCCAAAGCAATTGCTAGGCCTTTTCTCCCACTGGCACTCTCACAACTTTTCACACTTTGTATCTCAGCACACTGTCTACATTGCACAAATTTAGAAATTACATCAGATAATATTCTCAAATTTATAATAATGTTACTGCACCCCTTGTCTCTTACAGTAAATTCGTTGTAACTCTCTTGAAACGGTGACAATTAGAAACATCGTTGCCAGGTAACATAACCTCTTGTACAGAAAGCTTTCTAAACTTGTTTCCTCTAAATTGTCGTTTCTTGAAAATGCCTTTAGGTTTCATCATCTTCAACAAAAACAACAAAACACACGTAAACAAGCACCGCAAACGTAAGTATAACACCTACTCGCAACCACTCTTGAACAAAACTAACCGCGTGTTTGACAGCTTGTTGTTTACAAATAGCAGAAACAAAGGAATACCTACCGTTGGATTCGAATGATAACCAACACGCTCGGTAGTAAAAAAAATTCTCTAACGTGCAATGTAGGGCATACAAAGATCTAAAATATATGCAGAAAAGTGGGTGACGGAAAAGTGGGCGTGGCACATAAACACACGTGGTAGGAAAATGCTCTTTTAATGCTCGAATTTTTTTTTCAGCGATATCCTTTCCAGAGTACATAAATAAAACCTTAATGAATGGAAATATGATGAAAACAGAAAATCGATTTTTTTTCGACCAAAACCACGGTGTGGTCCTCTTAAAAGCCTCATAATCGGCACTCGAAACACCTGAAAAGTATCGATATTGGGATGCATCGACGAACAGATATCGACTTGTCGGTCTATAAAAGTATCTGCAGCACACTGTAAATATACTGTCGGTTATAGGCTGTATGTTTAAGTACTGATTTATTATTAGATATTCTGTACACAAAAAAGCCAACAGCCTGCCTATCCCCCTTACAGCAATAATTCAAAGGAAGCCGATGTACGTTCACCCTTGGCGAAAACCACTTTGCTAACAATGGCTACTGCATGTAAGTGGTACAATAAATCTCACGGATCCTTCTTTCGGTTCAGTCACGTATCGGATTTGTCCATAACATTACATGTAGACTTCCCTGTTTTCTAATTTTTGCCAATACCCGCGACCTAGCAGTTGTAATGTCGAAATTAAACGTAGCAGTTTCTGTTGGCAGCCCCGAGCACTGATTACGTCAGCATTTCCACTCACACGTTTCCCCCCACTTACAAGACCAATCTAGTCATTTAGATTTTTGTTCGTCGTACAGCAACTGTTCTTGAAGAATGCCGACGTGAAAAATAGCACACTGGTAGCGTTAAAAATTGCATTTCATTGCAACAGGTGTGCTATTTCTTCACATCGCAAATATTGTTGTCCCATTCACACCGTAACCACTCAGTAGAATCGAACTTCTTTTTCTTGTCACCTACACTTGCTTCACACAGTCGAAGAGAAAGATTGAACGTGATGATAGCAAAAAAGAGTAAGAATTCATCACACAGTTTCAAATATTTACCGAAAATTGAGAAAAAAGTGCAACATAAAATAAAAATATCGACACTCGATACTGCCATTTCGGTATCGATATATCGCTACCATAGGGGAAAACATGTCTCCGATCTATATATATACATATATATATATATATATATATATATATATATATATATATAATTTATTTGTAATTTTTGGAAAAATTCCGATACATCGATAAATAGATATATTTTCAACAGCCCTAAAATAAGCAGACATAACCCGAAGGATACGTTGCACCGCACAACTCCTGATCCTTTCCCGTTGCCTGCGACCGCGGCCTCTCTCCATATTTCCGCCGCTGAACTGGCCCCGCTACTTTACATGCGGTCGTATTGCCGTGGATGTTTCGTCTGTGGAAGAAGCCACTTCCAAGTAAGCCAGTGACGTCAAGAATGAGAACTGGGCGAGCAGTAACTAGTAGTTGCAGGAAGTTTTTCTTTCTAATTGCACAGTGCATATTCACTATTTGAAAGGTAAGTGGGTCAGAGAATTGTGACTGTTCGCATTGATGTGACGCCATGCCCACTGCCTAATCTCAAGAGTGGGATGCAAAGCATTAATTAATTTATTGCCAATGTTCCAATGCTCTCATATTATGGGCAACTCTAATGATGGGTCATGTCGAATAAATACACTCCTGTAAATGGAAAAAAGAACACATTGACACCGGTGTGTCAGACCCACCATACTTGCTCCGGACACTGGGAGAGGGCTGTACAAGCAATGATCACACGCACGGCACAGCGGACACACCAGGAACCGCGGTGTTGGCCGTCGAATGGCGCTAGCTGCGCAGCATTTGTGCACCGCCGCCGTCAGTGTCAGCCAGTTTGCCGTGGCATACGGAGCTCCATCGCAGTCTTTAACACTGGTAGCATGCCGCGACAGCGTGGACGTGAACCGTATGTGCAGTTGACGGACTTTGAGCGAGGGCGTTTAGTGGGCATGCGGGAGGCCGGGTGGACGTACTGCCGAATTGCTCAAGACGTGGGGCGTGAGGTCTCCACAGTACATCGACGTTGTCGCCAGTGGTCGGCGGAAGGTGCACGTGCCCGTCGACCTGGGACCGGACCGCAGCGACGCACGGATGCACGCCAAGACGGTAGGATCCTACGCAGTGCCGTAGGGGACCGCACCGCCACTTCCCAGCAAATTAGGGACACTGTTGCTCCTGGGGTATCGGCGAGGACCATTCGCAACCGTCTCCATGAAGCTGGGCTACGGTCCCGCACACCGTTAGGCCGTCTTCCGCTCACGCCCCAACATCGTGCAGCCCGCCTCCAGTGGTGTCGCGACAGGCGTGAATGGAGGGACGGATGGAGACGTGTCGTCTTCAGCGATGAGAGTCGCTTCTGCCTTGGTGCCATTGATGGTCGTATGCGTGTTTGGCGCCGTGCAGGTGAGCGCCACAATCAGGACTGCATACGACCGAGGCACACAGGGCCAACACCCGGCATCATGGTGTGGGGAGCGATCTCCTACACTGGCCGTACACCACTGATGATCGTCGAGGGGACACTGAATAGTGCACGGTACATCCAAACCGTCATCGAACCCATCGTTCTACCATTCCTAGACCGGCAAGGGAACTTGCTGTTCCAACAGGACAATACACGTCCGCATGTATCCCGTGCCACCCAACGTGCTCTAGAAGGTGTAAGTCAACTACCCTGGCCAGCAAGATCTCCGGATCTGTCCCCCATTGAGCATGTTTGGGACTGGATGAAGTGTCGTCTCACGCGGTCTGCACGTCCAGCACGAACGCTGGTCCAACTGAGGACCCAGATGGAAATGGCATGGCAAGCCGTTCCACAGGACTACATCCAGCATCTCTACGATCGTCTCCATGGGAGAATAGCAGCCTGCATTGCTGCGAAAGGTGGATATACACTGTACTAGTGCCGACATTGTGCATGCTCTGTTGCCTGTGTCTTTGTGCCTGTGGTTCTGTCAGTGTGATCATGTGATGTATCTGACCCCAGGAATGTGTCAATAAAGTTTCCCCTTCCTGGGACAATGAATTCACGGTGTTCTTATTTCAATTTCCAGGAGTGTATACGAACTTATAGTAGAAGTCGTGGGAGACTTTGCAACTACTAGTTGCAGTGTAAAACCTTCCAAAGACAATTTCTTTTTTATTCGAAGAGACAGGGAATGTTCCACTGCGTACTGCATAATCACGGAACCAACTTATAAACAACAGTTTCAGAATCATAATTGACAACTGATACCTATAACACTGACACTGAGTGGCCGCGGCGTGACATTTTGACGCAAGTAAACGAAGTGCGTGAAAGAAACCACTTTGAGTGGCTTTCCTCCTCATTGCCCCCATCATCGTGTCAGAGTATAGTATTGTGAGAAGAAACAGCAAAAATTCTCCAAATCTTCCTATAGCCTCCCCAAGTACAAGTTGTTTGTATGTGTATGCAGAGAAAATGAAGTAAAGTAATTAGGAAACTTCTTTTCGTCTAATGACAATGATAGATTGCTGCTCACCATATAGTGGAGATGATGAGTTGCAGAGAGCCTCAACAAAAATCTTCCGTCCTGGATTTTCCTTTTTTTGTGTAATAATTTATGTAATGATTTCACTAAGTATCCTCAAAATGAGGTACGTCTTTTGTATTAGACTGTTTTTCTATTATGTTTTACTTAGTAATGATTTAAGTATATACGTGTACCACATTTCGTCTGAATGAAGGTCATGCTCCAGCGTAACTAGTTACTAGTAATCTCAAATTTATGTTCGACAGATCGGTTTCATTGCTGACACCATTTTGTGACAGCTATCTTTGATGTTTGAAAATTACTTGTACCTAGAAGCGAAGACGAACTTCATTATTTTGTATATGATTTGCTTTTATGTGTATTTCATGTATGTGTATGTGGTTTGGTTGTTTAATAAATTTTAATTTGTCTTTAGAAATCGCATTTCATGTTAACATCTGAAATGCATTTGTGCTACAGAAAGTAGGTAAATATCACATTTGAATGTGACTCATGTGAGTCAGGGCAAGTGTTGGAATTGTGAGGAAAGATTCAAAATGATTCTGTAAATAATGTTGAAGAATCGCATTATTACTGCAGAAGATTAAGATTTATTTTGAGAACATTTTCATAATGTAGAAGGAAATCAATAAAACATCCATGTTGTTCACAAGAATTAGAATTCCCTCTTCTGGTATTATCGCTATATTAGATGGGCTGAAGAAAACAAACAATAAGAAGATAAATAACTTGTCGTGTCATTACATCGTATAAGATGTCCGGAATAATTTTTCTAACCTGCTTGAAAAACAATGAAAGGTGGCAGTTATCAAGTTCTGCAGAGCGTCTTTCCATGCCAATATTTTCTCATACTTCTACTGCGCCAGGAGGAAGGATCACATTGGAAACAAAATTAACTGAACTGCTTATTCTACATTGTTACTAAGAGTGAAGTTCAGCACCTCGTGCATCCCATATACCTATAACCATCTATCCTACACATGAATGATTGCATTGTATAAGTTTGGCTGTAGATGCAAACATATGCACATTGGTAAATTCTGGTGGACTATCTTGGTTCAGCTTTCAAGCAGAGCCGGAGAACAGGCGTTGAGTTTAATTTATGAAAGCTGGCTTGGGGTGCAAGTGTCTTTGCCACATAGGTTCGCAGCTTATCCCCTCAGGCGTACAAGCAAGTTCAAATTTTAGACGCCGAATCGATGAAAATTGTGAGCAAGTGAACCAGACGTTGTGTCTCTTAGCTTCTCACGAGAGAAGACGACTGATAGGTATAATAACGAATGAGGAGTTACTGGAAGGAAATTTATGGCACAACGACTAGAGAAGGGATCAATTGGTCCCCCCCTCCCCCTCCCGACGGCAGTTCGAGTTCTCCCTCGGGCATGGGTGTGTGTGTTGTCCTAAGCGTAAGTTAGTTTAAGTTAGATTAAGTAGTGCGTAAGCCTAGGGACCGTTGACCTCAGCAGGTTGGTCCCACAGTCCTTACCACAAATTTCCAAATTTACGAGTGGTAAGGTCCGATCGGTCGCGAAATGGGAACCACAGCGAAAATAAAAAATGTGTTATCTGCAATAGTTTGCTATACCTACCCTCGTCATAGAAGGCAGCACCTGTGCTGTCCACCTCTCTTCTACGCTGCTCTGTAGTTCATTGTCTATGCCAAAGGCTGTTTCATAACCAGCGGCTTACGTGAACATAAATGAATATCAGTGGGAGCCATGTGGGGGTTGCGTGGAGAATGAACAAACACTTCACATCGAAAACGCTGCCGGAACGTTCCACTGCCCCCGCAGTGTGCAGTCGGGAACTGTCATGAGGAAGGAGACGCATGTCAGCTGCGCATGAAAATCAGGCAAAGCCTCACAGCAGGCACCCATATTTGGCAAGGGACACTATTCATCTAGTCATCGTTACCTGCTCACTATGTGCTCAGAACTGAGAAGAGCGAAGTTATGACACCAACAGGTATATTAAAGACACTGCCCAACACATCCGTGCAAAGCTTCAAAGGGTTTTCACTATCTTTTCCACTTCGCGAACTATCGTACCTCTGTTTCCGCACATCCCCGGTAGGCTGTGGTCGTTATGATGAGATGAAGAATCTTGTACAGACTAGCCACGTGTGCTGCATTGTAAGCCGTCGGAATTTTAGACACCTTACATATCGGATGCCTTAGTTTTACATGTCATTTATAGGGCTGCAGGACACCGTTTTTGCAACATGGAGCGGATTTTTGTGTGTATATTTCACTTGTTTGAGATCTAATACAGGTGTCATCGAGGGTGACAAGAATAACTCCCTTACGTAACTTCGCATGTTTAACTTAGGTAGAAACCGGGTGGAAGCATCACTGGAGGAAAAGACAGTTTTAGTTAGCCAAGCTGTGTCACAATGGCTAGAGGAGACGCAGCCTAGTCAAGGTCAAGTGCAGGTGACGGGCACGGCAGAGGAATTGAGGAAAAATGGTATATCTCGTGAGTGGCGCTTGAGGAAGTAACTTACCTCTCATGTGGATGGAGTGTTAATAAGGGGAGACCCAGCTGTCCGCTGAAAGCCAGCCAATTATACGATACTGTACTTATTAATCCATTGGTTGATTGGGCAGCCATGGCGATTAGAAATAAAGTGTTATAGGCATTGGCTGTTCCATCCAGTGTCCAGTGCCACTGTAGAGGGAAGGGAAGCTAGGCTGAGGAGGCGCACAACTGCCCAGCATGACAGAAACTTCCCCTTGAGACCTCGTCGAGTGTGGTCGGCATCGCTCTCTGATGTGACGACGGGGAAAGGCGATATACACTACTGGCCTTTAAAATTGATACACCACGAAGATGACGTGCTACAGACGCGAAATTTAACCGACAGGAAGAAGATGCTGAGATATGCAAATGATTAGCTTTTCAGAGCATTCACACAAGGTTGGCACCGGTGGCGACACCTACAACGTGCTGACACGAGGAAAGTTTCCATCCGATTTCTCATACACAAACAGCAGTTGACCAGCGTTGCCTGGTGAAACGTTGCTGTGATGCCTCGTGTTAAGGAGGGGAAATGCGTACCATCACGTTTCCGACTTTGATAAAGACCGGATTGTAGCCTATCGCGATTGCGGTTTATCGTGTCGCGACATTGCTGCTCGCGTTGATCGAGATCCAAACACTGTTAGCAGAATATGGAATCGGTGGCTTCAGGAGGGTAATGCGGAACGCCGTGCCGGATCCCAACGGCCTCGTGTCACTAGCAGTCGAAATGACAGGCATCTTACACGCATGGCTGTAACGGATCGTGCAGCCACGTCTCGATCCCTGAGTCAACAGATGGGGACGTTTGCAAGACAACAACCATCTGCACGAACATTTGACGACGTTTGCAGCGGCATGGAGTATCAGCTCGGAGACCGTGGCTGCGGTTACCCTTGACGCTGCATCACAGACAGGAGCGCCTCGGATGCTGTACTCAACAACGAAGCTGGGTGCACCAATCGCAAAACGTCAATTTTTCGGATGAATCCAGGTTTTGTTTACAGCATCATGATGGTCGCATCCGTGTTTGGCGACATCGCAGTGAACGCATTTTGGAATTGTGTATTCGTCATCGCCATACTGGCGTATCACCCGGCGTGATGGTATAGGGTGCCATTGGTTACACGTCTCGGTCACCTCTTGTTCGCATTGACGGCACTTTGAACAGTGGATGTTACATTTCAGATATGTCACGACCCGTGGCTCTACCCTTCATTCGACCCCTGCGAAACCCAACATTTCAGCAGGATGATGTTCGACCGCATGTTGCAGGTACTATACGGGCCTTTCTGGATACAGAAAATGTTCGACTCCTGCCCTGGCCAGCACATTCTCCAGATCTCTCACCAATTGAATACGACTGGTCAATGGTGGCCGACTAACTGGCTCGTCACAATACGCGAGTCACTACTCTTGAAGAACTGTGGTATCGTGTTGAAGCTGCATGGGCAGCTGTACCTGTACACACCATCCAAGCTCTGTTTGACTCAATGCCCAGGCGTATCAAGGCCATTATTACGGCGAGAGGTGGTTGTTCTGGGTACTGATTTCTTAGGATCTATGTCCCCAAATTGCGTGATAATGTAATAGCACGTCAGTTCTCGTATAATATATTTGTCCAATGAATACCCGTTTATCATTTGCATTTCTTCTTGGTGTAGCAATTTTAATGGCCAGTAGTGTATTTATGTGAACCCTTTGTTCACCCAGCTCCAAAATTCAGTCAAGAGCTGGCTGATTCTCGTCGTAAGTCTCCTGAGCGGAGAACGAAGAAAGCCAATATAGTTGAGATCATGCGAGAACAGTGACAGCAGAGTTACACACGGCGCGCCAGCCTTGCGCGTGTGTTTCTCTATTAAAAGGAGACTAGGGTGAAATTAAAGTTCTTCACTTCACGATAACGTAAGGCAAGTTTGCTGATAGAGAATTAGCCAGGCTCAGTACAGGATTTTGATATATTTAGTGATCCGACTACACACGGCAGCACCCAAGCTGATGACGGTATGCAACACCAATAATTCAGCACGCCATTAAATATGAAGCCAGTTTTTATTCCAGTGATAAGACGCTCAACGTAGTATGACCTGTCCTCCTTGTAGTATTTCCTGAGATTAACGTATTTCCTTCTTGCCTTCGATGGTCACTTCTGATTAACATTTGTGGGGAAACAATTAAATTTGTTAGAGCTGGTAACGTTTTTCAGTTCGACATTAGAGTAGTCTTCCACCAAAGAGTCTTTCTCTCAGTTAAAATAATTAACTGTCCTGAAGTTTGTGATATTATTGATCTTTTATATTTTGTAATTTGAGAAATTTAACACCATGATCCCCTTGTCTGAACAGGCGATACCTGAGATTGATTTTGTGCATTGTAATGACCAAACATGTGCAAAAGTGATTCCAATAAATACAATTGCAGGGAATGGTTGTTGTCCATTCTAAGATATATAAGGTCTGAAACTTAAACAGTAAGAACTATTTATTCACAACCTATACAAAAGAGTTACATGTTTGCACCTGTTACTGTCCTTCAAAGTAGTCACCAGTGTTGTGTAGAACCCGTTGCCAGCGATGTGGGAGGTCTACTGCCGTGAGCAGAGCCTGTTCTGTTGATGGGGCGAATGGAGCGGTCTGCTGCCTGTCGAATCTCTGGAACAGTTCTGAAGCGAATGCCACGAAGTGTTTCCTTCATCTTCGGAATTAAAGCAAAGTCACATCGATGATTTACGGCTCTTCCAATTCAATATGAGACAAATATTTCATTCACTTCTCTATTCACGACGTAAATCCATAATATTGTCCATATTTACTGACGTAATTGGTGTCTGTTTTAATTTCGTTCGTCATAATCGATGTTTTTGAAAAGCCTGCAGCTGCGTCATTCACGATCTAAGCAAAGAGCAACTGAACCATTTGTTTACTTTTTCATGCTTAGTACAACGCGTATCAATAACTTACTGAAATTTTCAAATGAATTTGTTTATATGTTGTGCCCACAAAAGCAAAAACAGTGTAAGTGATGACTTGAGCGTACGTGATATTCTGTGTAACGAAAGAGGCGCAATACTTCATAACATGAAAAAGTACTGTTACCCTGTAAGAGAGAAGAAAAGTCACACACGCAAACGTCACAAAAAATATTTATGTAAACAAGTGAACTAGTAAATAAGAATAAATTCTCGAAACGCGTTGTGCTATGCACAAATAATAATAATAATAATAATAATAATAATAATAATAGTAAAACTGCTGCTTTCTTCATTATTTAAATCAGGAATTAGTTTCTAGGTCGACCTGTACCTCTCTTACCTATAGATTTGTAATTGGTTAACTGTACGTACTTTCTGCCATATCCTCATACAGGTCTTTAGCTCTTCACATTTTGCCGAAGATGTAGATCACATTTTATCACTTATATAGTATACTGTATATTAAGTCTCTTCCTGTTGTTACAGATTTGATTTCTACTTCGCTATACTTTCCTCAAAAGTTTAGTATCACTGACTCTATTCTTTTTTTGTCATTGCAATGTTCCGGTTCTATTTCTAAATGTCATTCCTAGTGTTTATGAACGTCTCGTGAGTGAATCTCCTTCTAATGCACACCGATGCTTCTAATTAATTTTTAGATACTTTACAATAGCGTCTGCATCGTCCTTTGCGTACAGGCATTGTCCTATAAAGACGCTGCTCAAATGTATTTCATGCCAAAGCCGAGACAATCTGACAAAAAAAATAAAAAATAAAATAAAATAAATGCGAGCACTGTGGATTGCAGCAGACATTGGGACTTATGAGTATTTAGTTCGGTGCTCTAAGATGTGTTCAGATAGCCGAAGTTGTTAAAGAGACAGCTCGCGACAATCAGGAATCCCGGGTTCGAATACTCGCAAGACACTGATTTTCATATTTCCAGAAAATCGTATAGATGTTGTGGTAGCGTACTCGTAATTTTTGAGACTCCATTCCATAATTTTTAAGTGTTAGTATTACATGTTTGGTTTAATCGAAAAAAAACTAAATTAAATCCCTGTTACGACTATTGAATTTTATTGGTCGTCGTCATGGAGAAGAGTATTTATGTGTTTAGGCACAGTCTGACACCATGCTTAGAACTTGCACTGTCTACAACGCCGCCTTTCAATATCTTTCCTGTATATATTCGGTACATAAATCGAAGCTGGCTGCTCGCTTCCGTCAGTATATGCAGGCTGATCTCTGGAAATGCTGTGAGGATATTGATTTGGTTTCGAGTATTAGGTGCACTGATTCATGAAGAAAGTTTCTGTATATAATTTAGAAATATTTCGTACATATTGACTGAATTATGATGAATTAAATTAAATTTGTCAGAACTGTGACATCGCCACTTAACACCATCACTCGAGAGAGTGAACGTAATAAGCGGGATTAGATTTGCATCCAGTGTGGTGGTCTAACAGTAGAACGTGTGGCTGAAAACTGAGTGGATGCGAGATTGAATCCCCACTGGGGCGTTTTACCACTCTGCCTTTTAACCTATCATTCACCTCTCGATTATGTGGAGATAAGTGTTTCGAAATATGACGACTATTTAGACTGCCCATTTCTGCTTCCCTCAGGTCAACAACCGCAATTCGTTCTCTTGATTTACTACAAATTCTTCAAACAACGGACAATGAGTTACGCAACTTTGAAATTTCGTAGTAGGGTATGAACAATAAAGAAAAGATGTCCATCATCTGGCTCTGAAGTGAGACTTACAGTTTCAAATAATTAAATTTATTCAACCTATATTTTTCCTACAAATCGTTTGAGCACAATTGCATAAAGAAAGAACAGGCGAACCCAAAGTACGTAGTGTTTCATTTTTTATAGTAAAATCAAGTCCTTCCCAAAATATTTCTTTATTTTGCTGTGCATCAATGATAATATAACCCAGGCGAACCCAAAGTACGTAGTGCTTCATTTTTTATAGTAAAATCAAGTCCTTCCCAAAATATTTCTTTATTTTGCTGTGCGTCAATGATAATATAACCCTGCATGACATGCAACTGAACTGACGAAGCGTAGGACCAAATTAAAAAAAATAAAGAACGCTTGTATTTCCCAGGCAAACTCACCTTCTGCGTGCCATCTGGTGACGAAATACCACAATACGAAGATAAGTAGCACTAGCTGAGCCTCTCCAGAGAGCGACTGGGAGAATGCATTAAAATTCTGTTAGTGTGAGTCAGTAGTCTTAGTGTCTTTACTACGGCTATTGTAAATCAGTGTCGCTTGTAAGTATTTCAGGGATACGAGAACGACGGAAAGATTGAATCTGTATGATCGTATGGCTATTTGAAGCAAGATCCTTCCGAATGGTAGTCAGTTGTCCATATCAGCTCGTTACCTCTGTCGGCGAGCACAAAATTTGACTCAAAACAAGAATCCAGCACCGATCATCCAGAGTATATCCTGCGCTAGTTTCTCATTTCCTTCGGGAGATCAGTTATTTCCGCACCTTTAGTTCCTTTTTATAGCACGCCAACTGTAAACTACAATATTGTGGTGATAACTAATACACATATGACAACGACAAAAATATTTTTTGTGACAACAGAATGGCACTTCCAGTGTCAACGTAAATAGTCTTTAAACACAAGCCTCTAGTTCATGGAATTGCTGCGAGACCCAAAAATTGTAACTTTCCCATGATTAGCTTACTTTGTCGTCCATTTTTCATTAGGGATCTACCACCTGGGCATTACTTTAGTTGCAGATAGTAGTAGCATAAAATGTTGGATCGAATGGAAAGTGGAAGGCGGATACAGGACATTACAAGAAACACAGGAGCAAAATGAATGCCTATATATGCAGATCGTGACAGACGGCAGTATCTAAAGGCAGTTCTTACCCAAAGTGGATGTTAGCGCCTCATGCTGACGATGATTAGGATGATAAGCGATCTACGTTTTGCATCATTATTTGCTACGTCATCATCTCTTGAAGTCAGTACTAACATGTCACAACCAGAGGAGAGTGGCAAATCCTATGTAAACAAGGTAGCGTTGATACTGTGACACAAATGTCAATCAAAAGTATAACCATCACAATTCTACATTTCATTTCGTATACTATCACATGTTGTCACCTTCAACAGTAAAGCATCTGCCAACATTTTGATGGTGTGTGCATCGGCGTTTCTTGTCCAAATGCAGTGTACACAAAACCCTGCTGTATATGTGGTAAAAGAAATCAGATGTAAGGCTATTCGACGATGCAGTATCTCAGGGCTGTTCTTAATTACATTTCATGGTAACTGGTACAGTCGAGGAGGAGATTGGTGTTTAATGTACCGTAGACACCGAAGTCATAGAAGTAGCGCAAGCTCGGATTTGTGAAAAGGTGGTGGAGGGAAGGTACTGTGTGCCCTTTCGTAGGAACCATCCCGCATTTGCCTTAAGCGCATTAGGGATATCACAGAAAAGCTAAATAGGATGTTTGGACGCTCGTTTGAACCGTTATCATCACGAGATCGAGTTCAGTGTGCTATCCACTTCTCTACCGCGCTCGATGGTAACTGGTAACAATTAAATGAAGGGAAAAAAAGCTAATGAATGGCACAAATACATTCGTGTATTCCGAAGTATCATTTCTACATAATCTTTGTTTGTAAGACACTATCTATAGAGTAACGATTAAGCAATATGTAGATGTAGCGCCCTCATTTGACATTTAAGGGAGTGATTATTGCTGGCTCTACAGTCTGGAACCGCGCGACCGCTACGGTCGCAGGTTCGAATCCTGCCTAGGGCATGGATATGTGTGATGTCTTTAGGTTGGTTAGGTCTAAGTAGTTCTAAGTTCTAGGGGACTGATGACCTCAGAAGTTAAGTCCCATAGTGTTCAGAGCCTTATTACTGGAATAAATGCCCAAATATAGTGTGTTTGAAAACTGAACTACCCTGTTTTCTCTTCAGTATCTATCGTGGTAACCCAAACGCTACTTACGAGGTCTGCAGCTATCGACTGTCCTCGTTGAAAATGATCCCGTGCTGCGAGTCAATGGATCGCCCTGCTGTACATTTCCTGCAGACTACATGAGGATGTCTTTCGAATTATGAGACACAGTCTGTCAAAGAACGCCATTGGTCTAAGCATAGCAGAATATTACGTCTCCCATTTGCCGTGAGATATACTGAGAGTCTATTGCACTGTTGACGTTGTCAACACTTATGAACTCACTAACCTTCATCTGCTGCCAGCAAAATCTCAAAACTATTAGTACGGTGTGAGTGTAACACTGGTTAATGTTGCGTCTAATAAGTGGACCACAGAAGGAGATGTGAGTACGCAAACAAACACCACCAGCATGAAATGAATAGCTAACGTCTACTGGGAGACCGATCGTTATCGGCAGAAGTTACAGAGCATACTACTTCCTGTGAGGATATAGAAAAATTGTTCTTAACACACTGTTTCTGCACGTTTTAAATTATTCCCATGTCCATGCTATTTCTGTGAATACACAGAAAATTAATGTGAATACCGTCTGAAATTTTGTCTATACAATTCGTTTTCATCTTGTGTTCATATACACAATCTGATCAACAGTACCCTGCGAGCCACCTGTAATACGGAACAGACCACAATTTGTCATGACAAGCAGATGCGCAGATTAAAAAAATAAAATAAAAAAAGAGAGAGAGAAACCCTCCATCCGAACAGACCCTGATATCTCAGCGGTACCGAATCAGCCTCCGTGTCATCCTCAGCACATAGACCTCACTGGATGCGGATATGGAGGGGCATGAAGTCAGCACAGTGCTCTCCCGGCCGTACGTCCGTTTACGAGACCGAAACCGATACTTCTCAGTCAAGGAATCCCTCATTTTGCTTCACAATGGCTGAGTGAACCTGCAAGCTAACACTGCTCGGCAGATCGGATGGTTACCCATCCATGTGCTAGCCCAGCCCGACAGTGCCTAACTTCGCTGATTTGAAAGTAACGGGTGTTACCACTGCGGCAAGGCCATTGGCATAGTCTTCTCACTACAGAAGCGGTAATATCAGAACCGTTGGTCGCTATAGAGCAGTGAATTTGGACGTGGACTGGTCACTGAATTTCACCGGAGTAATAAATCCACCAGCGTCATTGCTGCTATTATAAAGCTGCCACACTGTTGGTGATGTAATTTTGAAATGGAAACACGAAGGAACGATTACAATTAAGCCAAGCCCAGTCAGACCTCATGTACTGACGGACGGGGACGGTCCGATATTTTCAATGATAGTTGTATAAAATACGATGAAATAAACGGAAGCAAACCCTCCTGGGTTCCAAATAGCTACAAGCAGTACAGCTAGAACAGTTACTGTTCCTAGGATGTAGCGATTACTGCTACTAACAAAACGTCCACGGTCCCGAATTCCAAAATCGACACTGCTTACAGTTTTGAATAAAAGTCATCATTAAGGGCTGCCGAAGACTTCCGGCATAACTAGACATCCTCATTTTGCCAATGGCCTTCTGAAAGAGGGCGAAGGAGTGAACAGGGTATGGGACACTCTCTTGAAATTGAGGTAGCAAACTGCCTGTGAAGGAATCAGCAGTAACCAACGGCATGAGGATGCAGAAGGAAATGGAACTCACTACATTCAAGACGTGTAATAAGTATCTACAAGACATAGAGACTGTAACTGAAAACGTATCATGATGATCTCTCCATTGATAGAAGATTCCCGGTCAGTCCCCCATTCGGATCTCTGAGAAGGGACTACCAAGGATGTATCGACCAACGACGGGATAGCATTCTACGAGTCAGGGCGTGAAATGCCCCAAGTTTGACCGTCGCAGCGAAGATGAAATACCTGGCAAGGAAATGCAAAGACTTAGTCTACACATATTGGGGTCAGTAAAGTGAAATGGAGAGAAAGCAAGGATTTCTGGCCCGACGAGTCTAGGATAATAACAGATTATCAGGGCACTGTTCTGAGGTTGGGGTAGGAAACTGCCTGTAAAGGAATCAGCAGTAAAAAACGGCATTAGGATGCAGAAGGAAATGGAATCGACTACATTCAAAGAGAAAGTGGTATAATGCGATCAGGTATTGTTATGAACTGGAAGGCAGGGCAGAGAGTGAGATACTGGGAACCATTCAGTGGTAGGGTTGTTCTATCCAGAATCGACAGCAAACAATCACTGACAACAATACTTCAGTTACACTTAGTTACGTCGCAAGAAGAAGATGAAAAGACAGAAAGGTAAATGAGGATATTAAACGCATAATTAAGGACGTATGGCCAAGTGAAAATCTGAGAGTAATGGAAGATTTGAATATGGTTGTATGGGAAGGAATGGAAGAACGGGACACAGGAGAACATGGCTTCATAGAAGGATGACAGAGGAATAATACTAACCGAGTTCTGCAATAAATTTCACCTGATGATAACGAATATCCTATTCAAGAATCACAAGAGAAGTTATAGTTCGAAAAGGCAGGGAGATAAATTTCAGCTAGTAACATGGAATACTCTATTCCAGAATCGAAATAGGCGTACATATAGTAGGATAAGGCTTTGAGATACAAGTAGATTTCCGTTAGAATACATGATGGTGGAGAATTTCGATTTCAAGGGGTACCCAAGAGCAGATACAGACTCCGATAACAGTTTAACAATATTGAGTTCTCAGAAACGGATGGAATGATGAGATACACTTGACGTTCTCTGAGACTATATAAAATGGGATAATTAACAGCTCTGTAGAACGTTCAGTGCAATCGACGTTTAGAAAAATTGCAATCACAGAAGTTGAAAAGGAAAACATAGGTACAAGAAAGGTCACTGCGCAGAAACCGTGGGTAACCAAAGAAATACTTCAGTTGACCAACGAAGGAAGGAAGCACAGAAATGTCTAGTGATGTTTAGGAACACATAAACTATTCAATTACGAATGACATAAATAGGAAGTGGAGAGAAGCTAAGGCGAAATAGCTATATGAAGAAGATGAAGAAATCGAAGGAGAAACTGATGTCAGAGTGACTTGTAACACTTACATCGATTAGTGGCAGGTTCATATTAGGTAACTGTCCAAATGGTTGAAATGGCTCTGAGCACTATGGGACTTAACATCTGAGGTCATCAGTCCCCTAGAACTTAGAACTACTTAAACCTAACCAACCTAAGGACATCACACACAACCATGCCCGAGCCAGGATTCGAACCTGCGACCGTAACGGTCACACGGTTCCAGACTGAGGCCCCTAGAACCGCACGGCCACACCGGCCGGCCGCTAACTGTACATCTACAATTATGGAATGTGTGTTCTTTGTTAGTTCAGGTCATTGATTTGTGACATAAGATTTAAAGTATTGTGATGTATATAGGAATAGAGCTAAATGCTGTACAAAGTAATGAAATTTTATATGTATAATTAGAATAAAACTTTGTGTGTTGGAAGCTGGTTCATGCTTAGGGCATTTGTGGTTCAGATGGCTTTGAGCACTATGGGATTTAACATCTGGTGTCATGAGTCACCTAGAACTTAGAACTACTTAAACCTCACTAACCTAAGCACATCACACACATCCATTCCCGAGGCAGGATTCGAACCTGCGACCGTAGCGGTCGCGCGGCTCCAGACTGAAGCGCCTAGAACCGCTCGGCCACAACGGCCGGCAGGGCATTTGTGTTTGTAATAAGTAAAAGACGTAAGGATGGCTCTCCGCAACGGAAGTGGCTCAGCGAAATGTAAATGTTGGTTTTGGGGGGGGCGAACTGGGCGAATACTTGGTGGGAACGATACACAGTCAGTGGCTAGCCGATGCTCGGTACACATCGACGGTGCCAAGGGAGGCAATTGGAAGCCGCTTTGCTAGGAATTTTGCCTCAGATGTGGTTTTGGCTGTTGAATAGTACTCTCGGCAATAACGAATGGCTTTAATAAAATAAAAATCGGTCGTCAAGAAGAAATTGTATAGAGCGTTCAAACATCAAGAGCCATGAGTACAGTTAGCCGCCACGTTGCTTGCCAACGCTATCCTAATCATGAACCTACGCAGGATCCCCTCCTAAGTGTTCAGAAAACCGAGTATCCTGTTTCAAATGATCTAGTGATTTATTTATGTGTGTCAAATGTGCAAGGATTAGCAAGAGTTGAAGTAAGTTAGAATGTTGCTAAAGTAATCTCAGTTTATTGCAAAGTATTGTTTTGCGAAAATTCACTGCATGACTGTGTAAGTGTTACTGTCTAAAATACCTGTTTCACTAGTGATGAAAAGGGCACATAAGTTAAAGTTATTTGAAGCATCCTTTAGCCTTGATTACTATCTTGAACGATATTTTTGAAGTTAATTGAACTGAGTGTTGAATAATTGGCCTTGAAAAGTAAAATCATAAACTATTCCAAACGAAGCTAAGAATTAAATTTAGTTGAATTTATTTTGCTGCTGATATAATCATAGAGTTTGACTAGTGGTACAATATCAGTTTATGGGCCCCCATCATAGTCTTCTCATATTAGAAAGGTAATCGGAATATTATTGGTACTAAGAAAATCTGATACATTTCTATAAATGGGACGATAAACTGTGTGAATGTGGTATTATTTAATTATTTTGTGGTTGTTACATGTCAGTTAAGTTAGAACCCACTCCATGTCCAACTTTAGTTCGGAGGTTCCTGCAGTAACATCTCAGTACTGAGTCACGTAAAGATCGTGATTGAAGCTGTTAATATTATGAGTTGGGTACAATCTTGCTATCTATGATTACTAGTTTGTTCATTATTGGTAACTACTGCTACTAACAGCTTAGATTGTCCAGTGTCCGTTTGTATCCTGTGTGCTATTCAGTGGGAATCTCAAAAAAGCTAACTTCAGCAACTATTATTCAATTTTCTTGAACATATACTTTCAAACAGTGACAAATTGGGCTGGCGACCGTTCAATTTTTCATTCATGTATGAATTTTACTACTTTCATTAACCCCAAAGTTAAGGCCTGTTTAGTTTTTCTATGAATTTCACTATATTCAAAATTACAGTCCGATACTTTCATTCATAAGGAAACACGCGTCCAGAATTTCCCAAATCCTCTCAGAGGGTAACATTAGCTTGAGTCACTTCAGGCTAGGCTTATCCCGTGACAAAATTTGAGGTCAATCTGTTAGGGAAGAGTCGCGTATTAGGTTACCAGTGTTATAGACTGCCTCAGCATATAAAATGTTACAGCAAACTTCGATGAAATTGAGATCCAGTATTAGAATCAGATTGCAAAACAACTTTAGAAAACTTAGAAATCAGATAAGTCAGAAGTGGTAGGAAACATTCGATCGTAATTTCTACAATCATTAATTAATGTGGCAACAACACGGCTATTCATGTTCGTAAGTAGACTGGCGATATAGCATCAGACTTCCGCAAAATCTCATCCACACAATTCCGAATACTGCAACCGACGACAAGTACGGGAATTATCGCACAATCAGATTAACAGCTCATACATCCAAGTTGCTGAGAACAATAGTATTCAGAAGAATGGAAAGGATAATTGAGGATCTGCTAAATGACGATCTGTTTGTTTTTAGGAAAGGTGTAGGTTCGAGAGATCCAGTGTTGACGTTGTGGTTGAAAATGGAAGGAGGACTAAAGAAAAATCAAGAAACGATCATACGACTTGTCGACCTGAAAGGAGCGTTCGACAATGTTAAAAGGTGCAACATGCACAAAATTCCAAGAAATATACGGATAAATAAAAATTTGTCCATTTTATTTGGACTGTTGATCTCCGTGGCCGTGGATAATGATTTTTGATAGAAATACGGAAAAATTACGGGGATACAAAGGAAAAGTACAGTTTGTAAAAGAACGAAGAGGGAACAATAACAGTGGAAGACCAACAACGAAGCGCTGGGATTGAAAATGGATGTAAGACAGGGATGTAGCCTCTCGTTCCCATTGTTCGATCTATTCATTGACGAAGCAGTGATAGTAATAAAAGGAAGGTGATAGATGGGATTAAAATTCCAGGAGAAATGCTATCAGTGATAAGATTAGTTAATAATATTGCTGTCCGCACTGATAGTGAAGGAGGATTACAGGATTTATTAACTGTAATGAACAGTGTAATGGGTTCATAATACTGATTAAGAACAAAACGGAAAAGAAGAATGTAATCAGAAGTAGCAAAAATGAAAAGAACAAGAAGCTAACATCATAGTTAGTGATCACGAAGAAGACGAACTTAAGGAATTCTTCTACCTTGGAAGCAAAATAACCCGTAATAGACGAAATAAGGTGGACCATCAACGCAGACTAGCATAGGTAACCAGTCTAATAGTATCAAACATAAGCTTTAATGTCAGGAAGAAATTTCTGAGAATGTACGTTTTGAGCACAGTACTGTATGGTGAAAGATGGAGTGTCTGAAAACCGGAAAATAAAGAACCGAAGCATTTTAAATGTGGGGCTACACAATAACGTTAAGCCGGACTAGGTAGCCGAGCGGTTCTAGGCGCTACAGTTTGGAGCCGCGCGACCGCTCCAGTCGCAGGTTCGAATCCTGCCTCGGGCATGTATGTGTGTGATGTTCTTAGGTTAGTTAGGTTTAAGTAGTTCTAAGTTCTAGGGGACTGATGACCTTAGAAGTTAAGTCCCATAGTGCTCAGAGCCATTTGAACCAATAACGTTAAACTTTCCGTGAATTGATAAGGTACGGAGAGATGTAGTTTCTCCTCACAATCGGGGAGGAAAGGTATGTATGGGAAACGCTAGCTAGGAAAATCGACTGTATGATAACAAGTCTGTCACGTCATCAGAGAGCATCTTCCATAGTTCTAGAGGGAGCTGTATTGGGTAAAAGCTATGGACGAAGACAGAGATTCGAATGCATCCAGCAAATAATTTAGGGCTTAGGCTACAAAAGCTACTTTGAGATGATAATGTGGCGGTCCGCATCAACTCAATCAAATGACTGACGAATCAAAGAAAACGGAAAAAAAGAAAATGGAGTTAGAAAGTATGAGGTGCAGTTTTGGAACATCTTCACATTAGAGCTTCAGATGGCACAAATTAACGCCACTAGACAATGTATGACTGGAAATGTGTGATTTGTATTGCTGAAGCACGCAATATCCTGTGGCAGTCATTTAGAAGGATTTCGGTACTTCGCCCGGCAGCATATGTAGAGTTAACAGTGAAGTAGGGAATTAGTATCTTGTGTGACAGTGGATCCCGCAGTGTGGCATGTGATCCGCTTTTGAACTTAAGAAATCGCTAAATGTAGGAATATATGAAATAATTTTATAGTATTGTGTATTCGCGTGTAGTAGAGGAAAAGTTCAGAGGAAATGATTCTTTGTATCAGCTTGATACTTCATCCTGTCATAAAGCAGCTTTCGTCAGACATAGATTTATACGCAGGAACAATTAAGAAATAAACAGGGATGCCCTGAGTTCAATGGAACATCTTTGAGATGAGTTTCGAGCGTCGATTTCGTTACCCACCCCATCGTCCAATACCGCTCTCTTCTGTAGGTACTGCTCTTGAAGAAGAATGGGCTGCATTGTCTCCACAAACGTTTTTGAGTAACATCATTAAAAGCTTTCTCGGCAGAGTCCAAGCCGTCATAAGGATGGTGAACACATATCAGTATCCTGTGATCAGATAATGTACACTGAACAAGCTGCGTTTCATGTATTGAGTACGACATATCAACAGGTGGACATGAAGTTCACCTCGTACTCTGGCCACAGGTGGGACGTGTGTGAATACTTTTTCAGAGGGATGGTACTGCATACCCGCGTTTGTTGCACCAACAGGTATTGTGAAACACTCTTGGCCGGCACTGAATACCGCGGCAATTGGAGGGGAGGTTCCGATGGGCTGCTTCCAAACTGAGAAGATTAACTGGGCGGTAGGCCTCCCTTGCCTTCCCTAATTAATTACTGTCATGACCCATAGGAGTTCCTTAGAGGCTGCTATCTAATTAGGAAGATTAATGTCTGCTCTGTGTGTAGCGGTCTACAGGAGTAACACTGTAAGCCAGGCCGAAGCCAAGAGGCGAGTTATTTATTTACCAACGAACTCAGAGCCTTCAAAGGTATTCTGTGTCATTAACGTCACAAACACGTATCTAAATTCCCGCGTGAGAAAATTGGAGTCACGCACTAGGCGAGTCAACTATTTACTTTCTGTTAACTGGGCTATTCTGATTTTTTTTTCGTGTTTATTTTTAAATTAATCTGTTCACTTGCGCACGTGAAAACCTATTTTGAGGCAAGGTACACTGGACATTATTCCCAGGTGATATATGAGGGACTGTCAGATGAAAACAGAACAGTCACCACAACGTGAGCATGGAATGGTTCCATTCAAAAGCAATCACCACACGCTTTAAGGTATTCATCCAACGGGGGGCGAGGTGATGAACTCATATTTCATCGAACGCGTCCGACTGCTGACGGATCCACAACTACACCAACTTTAGAACATCCTCGTCCGACTGACACCGACGTTCACACATATCTTTCATCAGGTTTCCAAAGGTGTGAATAACACATATTTAAAGATCCAGATTGTAAGGGGATGTTGCAGTGTTTCTCAACCAAAGCAAGACTTCGTCCGATTAACAGTGTGGGAACGGGCGTTGTCGTGCAACAGGATAATTTCGTCAGACAGCATTTCTACAGCCCGTGGGCGAACGGAAAAGCCAACAGTTGAAGCATCCCACATCTCCCCCGCTAAAGAAATCGAATGTTGTTCACACAAATCTCGGTAAGGTCATGATGACGTTCTTCTTCAACTGCATTGGCCCTCTGCTCGTCGAGTTCGTTGAGCGCGGAATCACAATCAATGCAAAATGCTATGTAGGCACTCTACAGAAATTGTGATTCGCCATAAAGTCAAAATGCCCAGGGTTGCTGTCGGACGGAATCATCCTGTTGCACTTTAACGCCCACAATTCCATTCCATGACTGTGTTGTGGATGGGTATTCGGTTTTCATTTCACTGCTCCATATAGCACCAAATATTCTGCAACATCTTCTATGAAGTATAAGTTGACTACTGAAGACCAAGCCGACGTTCAGAGCTGCATTATGTACTGCACGGTATATCCAAGATACGCTCAGTACAGTTCTTGAAACAACACATCGTGATTTTAATGCTCCCCGCTCTCTCGATTTTATAATCATGTGCCACGGGTTGTTAATTGTCAACAGTTAAACCACTGCAGTTTGCTTGAATATAGTGGGAGTGTCGCTTCATTGATGTCTGAGGAATCAAGTACAGTATGTAGTATTCTGTGAATGTAAAGGTTGTGTAGTTGACTGTTGAATCCGTGCTATTTCAGGTGAAATATTCCCCTTAAGTTTTCGTGAACACTACCTGAACTCCATAATTCTTGCAGAAATCAGCTCAAAACAAAGTAGTCTTCAGTGGTGATGTTTCCAGTTTTCAGTGTGACTCTCATCCTTTACTTGCAGCCCGTGAATAGTTTCGAACATTTAAACTACTACAATTACATATCGTAAACGAAGCTGTGGGTCGTAATAAATTCGCATTCGACACTGCAAATGAAACTGCCTGGCTACTTGAGAGTCATTACAACACTTTTACCCGAAGCACATTGTTGTAGGATCGTCTAAAATTTTAGAGAGAATAGTGTCACATTTTTTAAAATATTATCCACAATAAATTTAACTGAAAGACTTGCGTAACACTTTGTGCCGAAGTCTTTTGTGTTAGTAGGACAACCAGCGATAATATACTAATGCTATTCAGCAACGTAATCTCTGAATAGATAATGTATTATGTATTCAAACTGAATTCACATTAATTTGTGATTCAGCTTATCGTTAATGATAACGTTTTAGCTAATTACTCGTGAATGGTGATTTTTTGTTGACTTACTGCCTGTAGTTTCTTTCTTTCAGGAAATACCTATTCTTTTATAACTATGTTTCATCGAAGTCACGGAACACCAGAGATGATATATTGTGATAATTTTCCTTAATGCTTGCTTTCTGTGTTTGAGTCAGGAACAGCGATGATCATTTAAGAATCGTTCTGGGAGACAGACAGTAAAATAGCTTCGTATAATATCGCTGTAAGTAAAAATTCTTTTATATCCTACAGGACTAATAAATTCATTACATATCGCCTCATAAACGTAGTTATAGCCAAGTAATGAAGAAGCTATTAGAAAAACATATATTTGAGGTGGCTATCGTGAGTAAACAACAACTGCTGCAAACTTGACATCAACATTATTTTGCTTTTGAAAGCCAATAATAGACAACTGAAATCTTTAAAATGATTCAGATATGTTCCTGAGGGATAACGCTCAGAGCAAATGCGATATAGCGACTTGAAACACTCGTACCACGTCCAGCTCGATATGCTTGCAGCAGGTCTCGTTGTCGAGGTAGCTGCCAATAGAAAACACTAACATTTTGTAATTATGCATGAAAACAGTCTTGGCTGAAAACTTGGGTTTCTTAGTAACAATTAAGCGTTTCGCCCTTGCAAGGCATCATCACATTATGTAAAACTGTAATAGGGTAAGTTTCATCTGCCAATAGCCCCCGAAGGGTATTAAATAAGAATAAGAACCGTCCGGTTATAACATCCGAATGTGTAATCAAATATCTGAAGGTCCTGAGGTGTACCGAGACTGGCTCAGAATGGGGATGCGGCGCAGAAAATGGTTGGCCAAGCAGATCCACCGAGCAAAAGAACAAAACTGTGATATATCCCCCGCTTCCCATACTCCACACTACTTACTCCCCCTCCCTACCCGTAACTCTCTCTCACTCTCTCTCTCTCTCTCTCTCTCTCTCTCTCTCTCCATCTCTCTCACACACACATAAACACACACACAGTCACACACACATATAAAACACCATAACTTTCAGGAGCACTTCCATTACATGCTCCGCATTCCAAACAAATGTGCCACCGAACAAATAAACATCAGTCAACCATAACAACTCGTAATGGTGGCAGCCCCTCTGAGCTTGAGGAACAAATCTTAGAAAATGCAACGACAACAGAAGTAAGCTAATTATCAATACACAAGCAAAGACTACCACACTATCAAAGAAACTGTAAACAGCCCGGTAAATAAACTGGCAGTGATAGTCAATTGGTAAAACGTGATAAACAGAAACCAAAAACAGACGTTATGCTGTTTGCAGATGACCACCTGTAAAGTGTATAGTAGATCTAAAATTACTATGTGAACAAATGTATACATGCACTTTATTTAGAAATCTACCATGAAACTGAAACATTTAGGCGTATCGTAAATGAACAGCACAGAATGCGTCAACTCATTGATACACGCCTCATTAACTCCGCATTGTCAGCAAAATATTCGACAATAATGACTCTTTATATGAATAGATTTTGTGCCAGACGTCTCTTTAGAGGTTAACAGTGAACAACAACTTTGCAGTACAATATAGCATAGTATGTACTGAAACATGTCTGACTGAAAGAAAAATTACAAAACGGTGTCTTACATGAGTAGGAATTTCTCTCCAAATTTTTAAATTGTCGTTGTCCATATGGTAAAACTTCACCATCAGCTTTGTGTTTAAATTTTTTATTTCTTTCTCATAAAATCATTAATTATCATAGGTCTGTGGAAAAACACCAGAAAAAACTTCCTATTTAGGGAACTTCCTGGCAGATTAAAACTGTGTGCCCGACCGAGACTCGAACTCGGGACCTTTGCCTTTCGCGGGCAAGTGCTCTACCAACTGAGCTACCGAAGCACGACTCACGCCCGGTACCCACAGCTTTACTTCTGCCAGTATCTCGTCTCCTATTTAGGGGTTTTTCTATTGAACAATAAGGGTTTTTAAATGCTTAACGTGTAATATTCATCACATTAACTCATTAGTGAAGTTATCAGACGTTTTAAGGTATTTTATACAAGACAAACCAATTCCTTAAGCTACTGGGCGTGGGTGGTTTAATGGTATACCACGTTTCAGCAATACAAGGTGTTACAAAAAGGTACGGCCAAACTTTCAGCAAACATTCCTCACACACAAATAAAGAAAAGATGTTATGTGGACATGTGTCGGAAAACGCTTAGTTTCCATGTAAGAGGTCATTTTAGTTTCGTACTGTGCTTCCTAGATTCACCGCCAGTTGGCCCAATTGAAGAAAGGTAATGTTGACTTCGGTGCTTGTGTTGACATGCGACTCATTGCTCTACATTACCAGCATCAAGCACATCAGTACGTAGCATCAGCAGGTTAGTGTTCATCACGAACGTGGGTTTGCAGTCAGTACAATGTTTACAAATGCGGAGTTGGCTGACGCCCATTTGATGTATGGATTAGCACGGGGCAATAGCCGTGACGCGGTACGTTTGTATCGAGACAGGTTTCCAGAACGAAGGTGTCCCGACAGGAAGACGTCCGAAGCAATTGATTGGCGTCTTAGGGAGCACGGACCCTTCCAGCCTATGACTCACGACTGGGGAAGACCTAGAACGACGAGGGCACCTGCAATGGACGAGACAATTCTTCGTGCAGTTGACGATAACCCTAATGTCAGCGTCAGAGAAGTTGCTGCTGTACAAGGTAACGTTGACCACGTCACTGTATGGAGAGTGCTACGGGAGAACCAGTTGTTTCCGTACCATGTACAGCGTGTGCAGGCACTATCAGCAGCTGATTGGCCCCCACGGGTACACTGCTGCGAATGGTTCATCCACCAATGTGTCAATCCTCATTTCAGTGCAAATGTTCTCTTTATGGATGAGGCTTCATTCCAACGTGATCAAATTGTAAATTTTCACAATCAACATGTGTGGGCTGACAAGAATCCGCACGCAATTATGCAATCACGTCACAACACAGATTTTCTGTGAACGTTTGGGCAGGCATTGTTGGTGATGTCTTGATTGGGCCCCATGTTTCTTCCACCTACGCTCAATGGAGCACGTTATCATGATTTCATACGGGATACTCTACCTGTGCTGCTAGAACATGTGCCTTTACAAGTACGACACAACATGTGTTTCATGCACGATGGAGCTCCTGCACATTTTAGTCGAAGTGTTCGTACGCTTCTCAACAACAGATTCGGTGACCGATGGATTGGTAGAGGCGGACGAATTCCATGGACTCCAAGCTCTCCTGACCTCAACCCTCTTGACTTTCATTTATGGGGACATTTGAAAGCTCTTGTCTACGCAACCCCGGTACCAGATGTAGAGACTCTTCGTGCTCGTATTGTGGACGGCTGTGATACAATACGCCATTCTCCAGGGCTGCATCAAGGCATGCGACGGAGGGTGGATGCATGTATCCTCGCTAACGGAGGACATTTTGAACATTTCCTGTAACAACGTGTTTGAAGTCACGCTGGTACGTTCTGTTGCTGTGTGTTTGCATTCCAAGATTAATGTGATATGAAGAGAAGTAATAAAATAAGCTCTAACATGGAAAGTAAGCGCTTCCGGACACATGTCCACATAACATATTTTCTTTCTTTGTGTGTGAGGAATGTTTCCTGAAAGTTTGGCCGTAGCTTTTTGTAACATCCAATATAGGTTAATCCGTAATTTTTATTCATTCGCAAATGATCAGTTTTATTTATGAACCTTGTTGAGATATGAAGCTGTATTTGTGGTAGTGTCTATGAATTAATAATGTCAATAACCACAACTTTCTTGTTAAATATAGCACTTTTGCAATAACGGGTCTACATGACAAAATGACATGCAGCATTTATGTCTGTGGAGATCTGTATACACATGCACAGCGATCAGCAGCTTCAGAAAAGAATTCAGAAAACATTACTTACGTATATCGAAGATTGAACAGTGAGCATAATTTTTCTTCACAAGATTCTCAAATCTTTGAGGCGAAAAATGTATTAAATTGTGTTCGCAGTGTTGTTTCACAATTTCGTTCACTATAGCTGCTGAAGTAGTGATACTACATTCCATATAAAGTTTTTGCAACTGTTCTAACACCAAAGGTAGAGATGACCGTGAGATAATGTAGCACACTCCGTCCCTTTCAGACATCATCACGCTAGCTAGCAACCGGCTGGGAGCTGCCAGTGATTGGAGAAGTGTCATCAATATTTCATGTCAGCCGCGTCACCACCTCTTTCCACACTCACGTATTTACGATGCGTACGAGTGCGACGTGCAGAGAGATTCGACATGACGAATATGACACATGTAAAATTTATACGCCGTTCGTATGCATCGTGCTCGACGTAACATTTCACGTTGACACCGGAAGCAAATCTCGTTCGGGCTGGAATATGATTTAAACTTCGCTGCGCGGCATGTGATTGGTGGATCCTACAGCTGGACTAACCAACCGTAAATACTTGTATGTTCTTCTTTTTTATTATTTTCTTTGTGTTCTATGATAATTTTACTTCTATAAGTATATTACATGGAATTAATTGTCGTCCAGTCATTAGCAGAATTTGTTATAATTCATTTTTCTATTACATGTGCATTCCTTAATTTTTCTGTCACAAATGCAGAAAGCATTATTCAGGCCATCTTTGCTTCCCAAACGATTCTATCACAAAGAAGTAATAATGGAAACTCTACTTGTTATCGAACTTTAAGCGATGTTTGAATAACGAGCGTAGTGTCATTTCCAAGAATTAACGTTGCGTGAGGGGAACATGTTAAGGGATAGCAACACCAAATTTACTATCCAATGGGCCAGCAGCGTTGAAGACATCTCAAGGGCACATTATGTAATAAAATCCATATTGCTGCTCTGAAAGTTTAATGTTTTTATCACGATACACCGATTTCGTGTAATTTACATCTTCACAAGATTTGCGGAAGTTACATAACAATTTTTTATTTTATTATAATGTTGGTTTAACGTATTTTTGAACATACAAATTTTGTAGTTACTACCATATTTTAGCAGTGATCGCTATCACTCTGCATTGTATTACAACGTGGTGCTGATTTAGAAAGCTTATGTTATAAGCTGTGCTTTGCTCCTTTTAGTGATCCTCCTTTCATGTAATTTCGATAATTTTACATTTTCTCCTTGGATTTCACAGACCGATAGTTGTGAAAGGTGTGCAAAGATAACTTCACTTTCCATACTGTGTTGACTTTATAATTTTCGGCTATATGTATGACTGTATTAATTGACGGGTCTGTGGGAAGTTGTTTGTGTGTATCCGTTATATCTGATTAGGAGTGCAATAACATTATTTGTGAAATGCTTGTCTTTTAAATCCGTCTGCTCATTTAAAATGTCATCAGGGCGTTGTATTGTGAGTATGTAGATCACTGTCTCTTCAAGTACGTTCATTGTAAAACTTTAGATAATATATGTAAAATTTTCAGTGCTAATTCCATTCGTTCCGCGTTGTGGTTACTGTTTTTTAAGTAGTTGAAGAAAGTAGATGAATTATTTTCCCTAGGTCTCATGTGCTTTCGATATCTTACACTTACGCTGTGCCGTTTCTGTCCTATGTAGAATTAATTGCAATCCTGACATTAGATTTTGCATATTTCTGTGTTTGTGCATATTGATATTTTCGATTTTGCTGAGTGAAATCCTTGGCGAATATTGATAATGTCTCTGTGCCGGAATTGGTTACTAGAATTCCTGATAAGTGCGTTTAATTTTTTTTTTTTATTGTACCCACATATGTTGTAGGTATGTATGTTGGTTTAGTCTTTTTTGTGTTTCTCTCTACAGTTTTATGTCCTCGTGAATTTGTGGCAGCGTGGACGTATATTTCATTCCTATATCTGCATAACTGTGTCTCGAGTGAAACCATTTTGTTGTGTAAATATCGTAACGTATCGAGTTCTTTATGTATGCAGCTTATTTTAGTGGTAGGTTTCGTATTCTGTTGACAGAGGTTTGAAAATGTGTGTGCCTGTGTACCTTTGGGTTGTGTGAATTAGCATTTATGATGTTGCCAGTTGTTGTGTGCTGTCAATAAAATTCGTAAAGGTGTGCATTGTTCTTAGTAGATGAAAGGTCCAGTAATAAAGGATCATTTATTTACAGTCATAGATAAATATATTAGTTACAGAAGTCATAACATACGATGCATTCATATCAAAAATTAATATAAGCCCGCTTGTCTTCTGAAGCAAAGTGTATTCGACAGACGGGAAGAACAGTTCGTCTCAGAATCAAAGAATAAAAAGAAGCATTCAATGCGAGAAGTTACTTCAACACAGTTGATGTGTACGATACAGGCCACCACCTTCAGGGGATTAGAAAACAACTAATAAATGTTATACCCAGAAAAAATGCTCTAATAGATTACAGAATTAGAGCTAGCAATTAAAGAGAAAACCTTTATCCGTAATATGCAAATGAAAGACAACAGAACGAGATGTTTACCAGTCTTTCCGTGTTTATGTTAAAACACATTCGTTGTTACCAGTATTTAGTTCTGAAACAGTTACAAGAAGGACGTAATAGGCATCAGAAAACAAATAATACATTCGTGAATGTGTGAAGAGTTCGTGACATACGGATGGTATTGTTGTTCAGTCAGTAACTGCGCACAGATATTGCTACCTTGCACACAGCAGCTCACAGCTGTTCCAGGACATCAAGAGAAGTTGAAGTCAATCCTATTGGTATCCAAAACTGATGAAAATGGATGTGATGGTTCAAATGGCTCAAATGGCTCTGAGCACCATGGGATTTAACATATGAGGTCATCAGTCCCCTAGAACGAAAAACTACTTAAAACTAACTAACCGAAGGACATCACACACATCCATGCCAGAGGGGATGTGATGGGAATCAAGTGGACGTAAGTGGGCTATTGCAATGTAAGACAGGGAAGCGTAGCCCGAAGTCTATAATTCGCAAACGCCATAAATCAGTTGTTAGAATTATTTAGTGTTTTAGTAATATGAGCTGCCGAAATAAGCAGATGACGACGGCATTATCATTCGAAACGCGTCGTTTCGTTGTGGGAAGTACTTTTTTAGTGAGTGGAACCTTGACGTCAATTATTACTAATAACGTATAACAGCAAGTACAATCCCAGTAATGGACAGTATTGTTGGGGCTAAATAAGAAAAGAGGAGGAGTGTCAGAATATTTGCATCAGGTTCTCACAGTCGTGTACTGTTGAGTATTCTATTCGCTGGGGAATTGGTTTTTGAGGACCGTTGATGGAATACGTAGGGACTGTCGCCGGTTTCCCCCTGCTTACACATGAGTGTGTGACACTTTAAAATGGTGGTGGTAATTTAAAGAATGAGGATCTTCAGTTCGAAAGATGTATTCATGCGTAAGACATTTCTTCTACGGTGGAATGTCTAGAATTATCCTAAGTGTTAGCAGCAAAAAGAAAAATCTATCACATATACATTCATTACGTGCCCCTCAGCTCGTATTCTTGGTGTTGTAGTGCTTCGCAGACGATTTCTGCATAATCGGTCTAAAGGCGCACGGTTATTAACAGTTCACGGAAGGCTGGAATGTTTCTTTGGTCACAATGAGCATCCGCAGGACATGCATGGTGAAACTACGTTCAGACTATGATATATAAGATGTGCTTCAGGAATAGAGGATTATGCCATGAAAGACCAATAGTCTTCGTGGGCTTGTTAAAAAGTAATGGGAGATCCTTTTGTCTTCTACTCCCACCTGCATTACACTCAAAGTATCTGTGCAACAGACGGTATCAGGTGCAAGTATTGTCCGAAAACAAAACTCGAATCATTCGATCATGATACATGTTGTTGACAGGAGTAATACGAAATTCTCTCTTCACCCACAAGCTTGCATTTCGTCCTATTTCGTTATGGAATGGAATTAGCACTGATATTTTTACATATATTATCTAAAGTTTTAACAATGAACGTACTTGAAGAGACAGAGATCTACGCACGCACAATACAACGCCCTGATGACATTTTAAATGAGCAGACGGATTTAAAAGACAAACATTTCACAAATAATGTTATTGCACTCCTAATCAGATATAACGGATACACACAAACAACTTCCCACAGACCCGTCAATTAATACAGTCATACATACAGCCAAAAATTATAAAGTCAACACAGTATAGAAAGTGAAGTCATCTTTGCACACCTTTCACAACTATCGGTCTGTGAAATCTAACGAAAATATGTAAAATTATCGAAATTACATGAAAGGATGATCACCAAAAGGAGCAAACCACAGCTTATAACACAAGCGTTCGAAATCAGCACCACGTTGTAATAGAATGCAGAGTGATAGCGATGACTGATAAAATATGGTAGCAACTATATAATTTGTATGTTCAAAAATACGTTAAACCGACATTATAATAAAATTGTTCTGTAGTTTACGTATTACAAGTATTTTCGCTGTTGTGCCATTTTAAAGAATGGTAATTGGGATAAGAAACCTGTACCTTCACATATTACTCTGCAGTCAGTCACCGGAAGCCACACGTCCTTTAAATAAAAATACTCAGATATTATCCCTGTACAGTCTCCGAAATTCTGTGGTGGAATTTTGGATTCTACCTTGTAGATGATCATCCACAAGTCTAGCCTCTGCTGAGAAATCCCGCTCTTCCTAATGAGGTCTTACCCTGTTCTGGTTTCACTGTAGTGTCTCGTTTTAAGTGATGAGATTTTTCATCTGTTTCTCCTTTCGCGTTTGTGAAGAGTCCGAGACAGTTGGAAGTATCATAAGTGAGCTGATATTTCTTTTAAGATGACAATTTCGGATTGAGATCACGTCCATGAAGCTTTGCTTTATTGATCTTTGTTTTTTTTTTTTAATTCTCTGGAATTTTACCCTTCTGTGATCCAGTAGTAGAAAGAACCAACAGTTACAACAAAGTCTTTTTTGGGACAGTTATCACAATATTAGACGTGGAAGTTACCAAAGATGTTTTACTGACAGTTGTCCTCAAATCTGACTGTGTAACTTTGCGTACACAATAAGAGCATATGTTGGTCTATGTATTTACAGCTTGCATTTGTGTTAATTCATTGGTCTCTATTAAGGACATCTTCACGACTGAAAAAAAATTGTGTTTCTAATCGCAAAGATAATTGGCTTCAGCGGTTGCCATAAATTTTAAAAAATTAATTTATATATCTTTTTCTGTTTCTCTTACAAACGATGCGTCTGCCAGAGTAGTCAACACGTAAGGAGGAGAGTAATGGTTCTAGTTTCCTGCAAGCAGCACGACAGTAGCATACGAGTAAAATTTTTGACACGTCATACTCAAAGGGTTTTGAAGTATTTGACGAACCCTAGGTAAAAGTAATGAACTGTACGTTAAAATGGAGGCGATGGATTTTTTGCGGATCCCGTTTACACAGTTCATTATATTCCGTTTTTCAGTAACATCTTCGCCATTCCATTTCTTCTGAGATCCGAAGAAGATCTTTTGGAATTGTAATTGTAGCTTCGGTGATGCTGCTCTTCTTTATCACAGAATGTCTTAATTCAAGAGTTCAGTTGGATAACTGAAAACCTTGTCTCGAGACATTACAGAATCGATTGATTGATAGTTGACAAGTGGTCACGTCGGCTAATATTTTCTCACCGCCAATAAGGGACGTATAGTGAGGTGGTGATAATTTTTGTAATTCGGTGCGGTATTTGAGAAATAATTTCAAGTAATTCGTCTGTGAATTTATATAAGCGCATTGGCAACGTGATTCCTAGTACCGATGCATCAAACGTCATTTTCCCATTCCCAATATCCAATAAAAGTGTTACGAAAGGTCCAGCGGATCCGTCGTGTTACCGTATCACATACGTAGCGGTCTTAAGAGTCCATTCCTTTAAGTCTACGCGTCTATGTAAAACTGATGACTTCAGATACGCATTAGTTTCATCACCGGCTGCTGAACGTTGTATAGCTGGTAGAGTTGGTCGAAAACCATCAGATAGTAAAACGTGTGTACTACCGAAGTGCTGGTCATTTCCTTTCAAATCTCTGTGTGTACAATGAAGCGCTTCCATGCTTTTTGCGCCCCTCAGTACATCCCATCCATATAATGAGCTGACATATGTGGAGTACTCAACCAATTGCAGAATTTTTAATGATATTCCATGTTGGCGTCTCAGTCATTTGCATATTCAACGTCGGTTTCAGTGGGCAATACGATGTTTGGTCACTACTCTAATTTCAAATGATGCGACAGTGAGTGTAATATTTTTTTCATGATTGTGTCGTTCCCAATGTATGTGAAGCGAGAAAAGTTTTGCCTGTTTCTCCGGGCGCATCTAGAAAACAATGCGCCGCTTTAACTTCTAATTGCATGCTAATTATGACAAATGCTGCATATTATTCTAGAACCTATTTTTGAAGATTAGTTTGAACAAATGTATCCAGCTCCTACACTACAAAATGTGTTTTTCGTTGCTAATGACTGTCGAGGTGTCATTTGCTGTTCGATTCGGTACTAACGCTCTTTACATTGCGTTCATTGACACTTACTACGGAAATGTGTCACTTATGAGGGGTTGCTCTGTCACTGTACCCCATTCTTTTTAATTACATAGGCTCACTTTTTGGGTAAGTGGAACTGATGGTCTCACTTTGGAGTTCACGAGTGATTTTTCCGCTGATTTCATGCGATATCTTGTAACCACCCTCCGCAACGCCAGATAGTCCGTCAATATATGATGTCTGGCTGGTCTTGCTTTAGTTGTTGTTAACCGAGCGAGGTGGCACACTGGACTCGCATTCGGGAGGACAACAGTTCATTCCCGCGTCCAGTCATCTTGGATTAGGTTTTACGTGATTTCTCTAAATCGCTCCAGGCGAATGCAGGGATGGTTCCTTTGAAAGAGCACGGCCGACTTCCTTCCCCATCCTTCCCTAATCCGATGAGACCTGTGACGTCGCTGTCTGGTCTTAATATATCCGCCATCCGCGGATAGGAAAATCTCAGAGTGTGAGTAATAGCGTTTTTATTTAAACTAAAGTCTTTCTTCAAAATTTACAGAACCTTAATCGTGAGGTATGACTGATCCTCCAAGCCTACCAATAACGAAATCAGAGATTCTTCCAAACATAAACTGTCTGTAGTAACCATACAACTTCACCAAACAAAGCCCCGGGCGTCTTGTGAAGAGCGGCGTGGAGTCCACGTTGCCGTCACCCGAGTCCGAGGACGAGTAGAGACCCTGCGAGGATGACTCCGCTGTAGCGACCTCTTGCTGCGCCGTGGACGCCTTCTGGTGGTCTCTGGGAAGCGTCTGTGTTTCCGGGATGAGTGGGCAGGCTGACCCCTAATCCATCTGGGGCCCGCTGTACCGGTCTGCTTCGCGGGAAGCGAGAGCTGCAGGCGCTTAGTCTTTACACAGTAGGTCTCCTCCTCCAGACAATCCAAACCAACCCAGCTGTGGTTATAACTTCGCGTTTCCGTTCGCAGTTGCATTGAAACAGTCTAATGGAACATCTTTAGATTAGCTGAAGTGTCTCTGATGGATTTGGTACTCAGGTGATATCCAGCAACTAGACCACGTTCGAAGTCACTAAGCTCTCGTGTTTCACCCGCCGTGCTGATTCTGCTACATCAGTGCAACACTTTATTCCCTGGCTCCACGTCCAGTGATATGCCTTGGTCAAGTATCGATTACGTAGGGGTGTCAGGTCACTTTTTATCACATAGCCTATCAGTCTAGTAGTACATGATAACTCTGATCCGATGAAATGGCTTTACTGAAATGATGAAAACAACCAGTTATGAGTCTAATGATAATGCATGTCATAGCTTATTTAAGAGATCAATGGCAATCCTTCTGGCAAAAACACAACTCTATTCAATGTTATGCATTCAGAACAATGAACTAATACTAGTCATAATTCCTTTGTTTCCGGCGTGGTTGAATCTAGTGGAGGTAAGCCATACTGTGTCCGCTGTTTTTGTTGTTGATGTCTTTAGTCTGAAGGCTAGTTTGATGCAACAACTCAGGCAAGTCTGTCCGGTGACAGCAGATTCATCTGTGTTTATCTGTTGCAAGCTACATTCTCTTGAACTTCATTAATGTAATCAAGTATTGGTCTCTTTCTTAAGCAGTGGTTCTCAACCTGGGGGTAGTTGCCCGCTGAGGGTTAAAGTGAATTTTTCTGAGGGTAAAAATTAAGCGATTCGATTCTATTTCAGGCACGAAACTATTTCAAAAGATAATTACTGTTATCACAATTTTATAAGTCTGTAAGACTAAGTAGCTAAGTTATGAATATTTACTTGTCCTCAGTTAGCAGCATTAATAAAGTGGAGTTTACAGGTTCTTCACATAGTTCATCCACCATACACATATCTTGTGCTTTGTCCCATACATTGCTAAAGTAAGACATATACATAACGAATGGTGAATATCTCAAGAAAATGTTTTCTCTAAATTGTAAAGAGTACATGCATTTGTATAGAAACTACTTCATTACTCGCTTTCAAACAGAAAAATGAATTAATTGACAGCACGACACAGCAGTAAGTATATAAGGGCTTCTACAATGCTGTAAACGTTGTTACTATTATTGTTATTATTATTTTTATTATTATTATTATTATTACTATTAGTTGCTGTGGTCAGACACAAAGAATTAACAACCTGAAGTCCTCCAGTTTCTATCAGTTTACAAGTAAGGAGTGCAAAAATCAAGTGGTTTACGAACAGTAACTATAGTGCACACGTTTTAACTCGGTTTATTCTGATAGGGGTTGCAGTGTGCAGGTGAAGCAAGTGCCGCAGCCGAAAGGAGAAATGCAGAGGAAGTACGTTTTGTAAAAAATGTCTACATTCCCTGTGGATAGTTAGATTTCTTATCTGCAAAGGAGTTGTGGATATCCACCACGAATTCCTTCGTTATTCGTTTTAACATACAACACACACATACACACATACACAAACTAAATATCAATCATCTTTCATCATTTTAAAAATAAATGTGTTTCAAGAAAAGTCTTTCGTTCTACTTTTTAACCAGGTGTTAAGGTTGGTGATAATGTGGAAGATGGCGGGGGTCAACAAACTGCAGGAGATTGCGTGGGGAGGGGGGGGGGGGGGGTGGCTGGGTACAAGCAAATCTCTAATTACATTCAAGGGCAATGGTCTATGAAAGTTTGGGAACCACTGTTCTACAGTCTCTTATGTTACCGAATGGGCCATTCTTTGACACTTTGAGATGTACCCTACCAGTTGATAACTCGTGCCATTTAATTTCTTCCCAGTACCAGTTACTACATTTTCGTTTGTTATCTCACCTAACCAGAGTTATAGTAGATGTTAATATACTACTGAGATCTGCCGACATAGCTGCTTGTGTTAGGAAGCCGCTTCTGTGAGTTACAGAGTTGGGCCTGGCCGAAGACCGAATATGCCTAGAGAATTAACATCCGCCTAGACAGCTGCGTGTATTAGCACCTTGCTTCCTCAGGTTCGAGAGGGGAACCTGACTGTGGATGGAATTAGCCTAAAGGATTGACGAACACTGGCCCAGGTAGCTGTATGCATTAACATTTTACTTCTGGGATTTGGAGAGACGAGCCTGACATCTGATCGAATGTGCGTAGAGCTGGTTCAAATGGTTCAAATGGCTCTGAGCACTATGGGACTTAACTTCTAAGGTCATCAGTCCCCTAGAACTTAGAACTACTTAAACCTAACTAACCTAAGGACATCACACACATCCACGCCCGAGGCAGGATTCGAACCTGTGACCGTAGCGGTCGCGTGGTTTCAGACTGTAGCGCCCAGAACCGCTCGGCCACTCCGGCCGGCGTACAGCTGGTGAGCAGGCCAGTATGGATATGGTTTGTAGGTGGTTTCACACATTCTACTAGGTGAACACTCTCTAGTCCCAAAGTCTCATATCAGACACAAGTTATCCAAACGTTCCACACACATTCTCATACTTTATCATGAACTTTATTATAGACACTGATAGGTGGGCTACTGAAATTCCGCCCTGGTAATGTTGTTGGAGTAAGCAAGGGCCACAAGCCACTAATTGCCACTTACATCACCAAAACAGTGAAACAAATGTCGTCCTCGTAGAGTATGGAAACTGGCAAGGAAGAGGAAGTTAAGATGCAATTATCATTTTGCATTTTGCATCTCCTCAACTTGGATCATCATCAGTTATTTTGCTACCCATGTAGTAGAACTCTACTTTCACTCTCTCAAGTTCTAGTGGAATTCTCTCGAGAACACCTGAGCTAATTCGACTCAGCTCCATAAAACTTTGGACGAATCGTACAGCACAGTTGGTTTCCCCACATCTACGTACAGAGTGTCATTTAGTGTGGAGTGTCATGGTGTGGCCCCCAGAGGGCGGAACTGACGGACACTTGATGGCCGTGAGCGCCTCTATAAGCGAGTTGATCGCATGCATAGACGGCGTCGGATTCTGACAGCTGCAGAAAGCCACGCCAGCAACATTTTCTGGAGACCAGCACCATTGCTGTGGTGAACAAACTTGGCATATCGCCAGGGGTCAGAATGGCGTGGGCTGTCCCTGAAGGCGTTAGGTTACTCAGTGGCTCCACGAAGAACAACGAGCGAGTTCTGGGTAGAGCCGGGACGAGGGCATCGAAAAACTGCCGAGCTTCTAAACTGTCAGCCGGACGTCGTTATCGTCTGCACAGGCCGCGTTCATTGTGTGCACACAGCAGCAAGATGTGGTGGTTGGGGCCATTCGCGGCTGAACAGACAGCGCTCCTAGTGTAGGTAGAAAAAGAGGATTCCACTTGTCAGTGGCAGCACTACCTGAGTGCCTTTGCAACCGAAATTTAAGCGTTGGTGGCTTTATGGCTGAAACAGTGCAATATGTGGTATATGAATAGTGCATAGAGTGTATTAGATAGCGCCAACTTTCTGCATGGAAGTCATTTTTGTTAGGTGTGGTTGCTTATTGACAGCGAGAGTGTGCGCTATGAGCGAGAGAACTAAACTACACGCTGTGAATGAGGTTGTCTTAATACTGAAGTTTTTGATTGAACTATGGTGTGAGCGTGACTGTTGAGTACTCATTTTTTACTTGTTATGTGTGAATAATGAAGTGTTTGTATTATTGTTCAAGAATTTATTAAGATATATGCGTAGGTAGTTTGGTAGAGACATTGTGTGCAGGTTATTGGGTTAGCTGTCTGGTAATTGTAGTAGTAGCAGACACGTGCGTTGTTGTGTGTTGTGACATAGTTAACTTTAAAAAATGAGTTCTATCTAATGTTTTACTGCTAAAGTAGTCTCAGAATTGTTATGAATGGAGACCAGGCATTGTAAACTGTAAATTTTGTTTCCGAGTTGTGCATGTTAGAGCAAAGGAAGGCTTCCATTCTTTTATTTATCGGAAGTCTTCCTTGTGTTAATTGTACGTAGCCCTACTTATTGATATTAATGGGCTACAGAAATAATTTGTTTTGGTGAAGTGACTTTATATACCGTAGTGATGATGTGAATAAAGTAATACTTAACTGAGACTCACATTCGCACAATGCAAGATTACATGTATTTCGGCAAGCTAATCAGCCGCCAAGTATTGGTAGGAGGAAAAATGAATTTGTTTTACGCCTGAGCCCTAGGAGACAGTTCCAGGTCCGTCAAAGCCACGCGGCTGGTGCCGCGGCAGTGAAAGTGGCAGGCGATCCCAGGTGCTGCACAAAGTCTATGCCAGAAATGGGGAAAATCGTGGTAAAAGGCATTTTGATGCTGAAGAGGACAGAAATGCTCTAAGAAACGGCGGAGATTAAGACAAGCTGAGAGATGGCTTCTTACAGCTATTTTAGAATCTATAATTATTTACGTTCAAATATTAATATAACGAAATACACATCTGTGATCTCAGAAAAATTAGGTGCATCCAATGACACAATAGTATGTCAATATCCCTAAAACTAAAGAAGTAAAACTAAAAAAGTAAAGCTAAAGACTTTAACATTTCACAGAATACTTCATGCAGTTACGACATGTAAAACCTCTGATGAAACATTGCACTACAGCTGTCACCTCTGAGTGCTGTGTATCAGTATCAGTTTTAAATGGTTCAAATGGCTCTGAGCACTATGGGACTTAACATCTATGGTCATCAGTTCCCTAGAACTTAGAACTGCTTAAACCTAACTAACCTAAGGACAGCACACAACACCTAGCCATAACGAGGCAGAGAAATTCCCTGACCCCGCCGGGAATCGAACCCGGGAACCCGGGAGTATCAGTTTTATTCCTTGATTTATTACGTCTTCTATATCTCTTTTATTACGCAAGGGTTTTTCAGAACAACGTCTCTCCAAATTTACACAGCAAATGAGCACAGCAACATATTTTGTCATATTTGCGTTTTCATTTAACGAACTGTTTACCATTTCGCCAATAACTTTATTGCCTGTTGACAAAACGTTGTAATTCAAAAGTGGCCAGTAGCATGTGTAAGCCAAATCCACAGTAGAAAAGAGAACCAAAACAATTGTGTCAAGAAGGCATAAATATTTATTTTACCGTCGTTAAACGACAGTCTGTGACACTTAAAGTACGCAATATTGCGCAAGAATGCTGGCTACCATCTATTACTGAAATTTGTTATAGATGATCTGAATATAACTGAATGCTGATAAAATTTCCTTACTTAATCAATGCTGTAATAAATTAATTTAGTCCAAGGAGTGATGAAGTTGAGTCAAATACTGCCTGTAGAGCTTAAGAACGATGTATTTTTGGTGGGTCCTTCAGCCTTGAGCCAATGGAAAAGCAGTCAGTAGCAGAACACAATGGGTATCAAGTGGAGGTTTGGACTTTTCTAGTGAAGGGCGCAAGAGAGCGATTCTGCACACTTGGATGTTCTTTCTGGAAAAGGCATATCTGCTTGAGGTATCAATGGGTCTCATAGAGTGGGTGTATTCTGGGCTGTGAATAGCCACTTCCATGCTTTAACTTCTGGAGGGACTTTATATTTCGAGAGTACGAATCTATTTGCGCTTGTATTATGGAGTTGAGCGTAGACACAGTATGAGATACTATTCTTTTTATCACATGTCTTAATTTGTAAATCACCATGTTGAACTCTGATCTGCTTTGCGCTTGTGAACATTAAGTGTACGAGGTGTGACAATAAAGTAACGAGACTGATGTGAAAAGAAATGTTGCTTACGGTTTTAGTTAAGTTTGGTGTTGTCTCCTTCAAAGTAGTTCCCTTCTGATTGCACACAATTTTTCCAGCGCTTCTGTAATTGATGGTAAAATTTCTGGAACTAATCTTCCGTAATATCCTTCAAGACCTCGTCACAGCTTTTTAACGTCTTGTGTTGTCGGAAAATGGCGTCCCTTGACCGCCGTTTTGACTTTTGGAAATAGAAACAAGTCCACGGAGCGATATCTGGTGAATAAGCTGGCTGTGATAGTACTGAAATTGGTTTTGAGGTTGAGAAAGAGAATATATTCACCTGTGTGTGAAACCTTATGGGACTTAACTTCTAAGGTCATCAGTCCCTAAGCTTACACACTAATTAACCTCAATTATCCTAAGGACAAACATACACATACCTATGCCCGAGGGAGGACTCGAATCTCCACTGGGATCATCCGCACAGTCCATGACTGCAGCGCCTTAGACAGCCCGCCTAATCGCGCACGGCTTTTTGAGGTTAAAATTGCTCTACTGACAGAGTAGTATCGGATGGCACATTATCGTGATGCAGAATCCAATCATCTTTTACAAAGTATTTGTAAAATTTCTTTGTAGTAATATAGGTTAACTGTTTGTCCAGGAAGCACCCACTCTTTATGAACAATTCCCTTGGAATCAAAAAAGTACACAAGCCTGCATGGTCGTCAATTGCGGTCTTCATATTCAACATTCATTCAGCCTTCACTAAACATTTTATACCAACGAAAAACTTGAGCTCTTGACATAACCTCCTCCCAAAAAGCCTTCTGAAGCTTACCGTAAGTTGTCATCGCGTTTTCACCCAGTTTAACGCAAAAAGAATTGGCATACTCTTGCAAAATATTATGCGGTTCCATTTGCGTGATGAGAGACACAAACACATGTTTACTTATTACAGCACAACTCACGACTGAGCAGTCGCATCGATGTGCCGCTTGGACTAGAAGCTACTTATAGACCAAGGTCAACGATATTGTGCCTACACAAGCCTGTAGGATTGCCACATCTTGCAACGAAAATCAGTCTCATTACTTTATTGTCGCACCTCGTATTTTGAGCACGAAATGGAATTAGTATTCACGTATCATTAATGACTATTTGGTTTGGGGGTTTTGCTACCTTTCTCGTAACACAATCAACGTAACAGTACTGCGTTTGATAAGGGTACTTTCTGTCTGTATTTTAACTGAATATCGTAGCCCCACTAGCTATTTATGTGAGACATCCTTTCTTGAATAAACATTATTCACTACAATTCTGTGCAGCCTACATCAGTTACAGACATTAGAACTTAACGTTTGTTATTAGGCGAATAAAATACAGAATGTTCCCCTTTATTTCATAAGACGTTATCGTCAGCAATTTTTCTTCACCAATTTGACATTTAAGCGACTGAAATCAAGAAACAGGTAACATGTGCAACAGCCAAAGACAACTGTAACAAAGTTTAGTTAACAAAATAATATCGCTGTTCATCTGCATAAACTTTGTAAACATATAGCGTCGTAAAATCATGTCATTCATACATATGTCTACATAAAAGTATTGTTATCAATTTATTCATTTAAGTTTTGTTTTGAATTTCTGTGTATTTTGTTAACTCGGACTTCTAGCCAGTGCAAAGGGTATCTGACTGCCGGATTACATCCGATTTGCAGTGAATTAGCTATGGGATATGAAAGCAGACGTGTGTAGCTCGACCTTTGATTACATCGAGCTATTATTTCTAAACAGAACTACCTACGTTACCAGCAGTATCGGGCAAAGTCGTAACTGGTTTGCTCGTATGGACTGCTTTTAAAAAGAGCATTTACGCAGCAGCTAACGTTGGGAGCCGTCAAAATTGAGGTAGTCCCATGTGCTATACAAATTTAATCTCTTTAGAATTGCAACTGTAATTCTAAGACTTCACAGTATTCTCTGATCCAGGTCCCAAATGTCCGTCACGACAGGCAGTTTGCCAGCGGGCCCCATTCCTAGGATTTTGCAATAGGTGCATGCATGAGAACTGGCAGCAAAACGTGGGGTGGTGAATTTAGGTGCAGAACATCAAGAAAGAAGAAGAAGTCTACGCAGAGGCATGCTGGGTTTGAGTCTGCAGTGGCCTGAAGAAGCAGAGACTGCCTGAGGTACCTGACGCGCGATATTAGCCTCATCTACACATTCGGCAGCAACAGTACAGCAGAAGCACCAGCATGACAGATACATTAAGTACATGAACCTATAGTATTAACGTGTGTGAAGGTGCAGCGTTACCGTCCGTGATGTAAGCAGTGGAGCGTGCAGCGAATTAACAAACAGCCAGCATGTGTGGTTGAGATGACGTTAGTCGGCCAGCTAGTCTATATTCTGAATGTGGTGACAGGGACGTTGATATCGACAATAATGCTGATGGAACAAGTAGTCCAGAATCAGAGAAGGGAAGTAACAAACATTCATCGTCGCACATCATGCAGATTTCGCTCGAGCCCCGATCTAGTGCAGGAACACTAAATACGAAAATGGTACAGAGAAATTCTGACCTCCGTTCAAATAAAGGAAGTGTAAAAGCTGATGTGGAAAAAATTTAATTAGATGTTGAAGAGGTTACTGATACAAAGAGACACTGGCAGAGAAGACACTGGCAGAATTTCTGAGGAGGTTGGTCTGGCAAACACCCTAACCGAAACAGCAGAAAAGGATTTCAGGGAAAAGTTGAAGAAGATACAGGACGATCTGGGTGATGATATTAAGAACTGTGTGCTGAGACAAAATGCATTTGTGGAAGTAGTCAATAAATCTGTTAAAATTTTTTCAGATGCAGCAATAGAATGTGAGAAAGAAGTGCTTAAGAAAAGAGAACACTTTGAAGCTGTGTTAATTAAACAGGATGTGCAGCATGAATAGGAGTTTATGGGCATTAGGGCAGATTTAAATTCTTGAGCAACATATGGGGCTACTACAGTGACAGGTGTTGTATTGGGTAATTCAGGAACGACATAGTGTTTTGCAGACGATTGAAAGTCCGAGTATCATCCAGTTGATTTTGTTGTTGAATGCAGATACGGTTTTCTGAGAGGAATAACGAAAGAGGCAAAAATTCAGCTCACGAAAAGAGATCTTGGGGGCAATGGGGGCAATACACAGTCATGGCCAAATTTAGTCAGTGCTTCATTTACTTTCTATGAAGTGTTTAAGAGTTTTTTATGAACAAATTCTAAATTCAAATGAAGCAAAAGTGATTTGAGAATGAGTTCTTAAACGCACAGGGTTTCAGTCACGGAAGGGGGTCGATAAAGCATTTTTATGTGCTTGAAATGGATAAGTTGACACATACAAATTGCCTGCTGGAATTACTGACGGAGATTACGACGCTCAAGAGACGCATACGTGTATTTTTAGCAAGTGGTCTTGTCCACAGGCAGACAAATTCCGTCGACGAATTTGCAGATTTTATTGAGAAAGTTGAACAGGCGCTGAAATTCAGGCAAAAAATGGGAACATTAAACAGGGAGATTGCTACCAGAAAGGGAACAGTAGTAATATCCACAATAACTATAATTTTCATAACAGACATAATTTCGCCATGATAGTGATTTCCATAGGGAGAATGGAAATGGTAACTGAAATCAAAACTGGGAACGAAGTATCGAGGAGCAGGAGCCTCACGAATTGCAACGCCGGAATGCGAGGTCAGGAAACCAGCGACCGCCGCATCTCAGGTCCGGAACTGGCGAAATAAACCAGCGTTAAAAAGGACACCTTATTTTTAAAATTCTGCGGATGTCGAAAATTCGGCGAATAAGGCACATTTGTGGGAGGTGGGGGATATAAGAAATAAAAATAAAATGTGGAATATTTTAAGCAGCAAAACCATAAAGAGAGTGGAAGAAATATGGGAAACCGTGTAGAGATATTCGATAATAAGGATATGGACCTGATTTTTTTTTAATTGGAAGTGTATGATGGAATGAACGATGTTTGTTGGAAGATACTGTGGTCGAAAGAGAAGCAGAGGTGGATCTGAATTTGGTGGATGTGCAATGTGCGACGAATTCTAACGAGGCGGTAGATAGCAGCATTTATAGAACTCGAAATGAAGGTGAAAGTAATGTAGACGTTGTTGTACCGGAGGAACGAGAGAAAGCTACCTGTGTAGGATGGATGGTTTAGTCCTGTCAGTTGGAGAGAAAGTACTTGGTGTGTCGACTGAAGTATGTGAAGGTATTGGTGAATAGTTATGTCAGATGGTGATGAATTTCGTTTCGTCTCGGCGGATGTGGGTGATTTATCGTTAAAGGGAGGCAAAGATGCTGCAGTTGCAAAGGTTGAAGAGCTGATCAGGTAATTCAGAGGAAAGAGCTAGTGCATTTATGAAAGTTATTCTATTGCACTTGATGAAAACATGAATTTTGAGTGGATATTGAAGGATGAACGTGAAAATGTGTTAGAAGTTACCTTAAAGCATAAAGTAGCAAAGGTGTCTGGTAGGAGAGAAAATGTGAAGGAGAAAGGGTTAGATCCGAGTTTGATGGAATTCAGGTGTACTGCGAGGTCAAATGTGAAGCAGCTGTGATGCATCGGCCGAGGTTGACGGAGTTCTTGGTGGCGATTTCTATAATGTATCAACGGATGTAATAAATATTTGAAGTGATGAATCTTATGAGCTGTCTGCGGATGTTAATGGACTTAACTGTGATAAATTATCTACTGATTCGGTGGAAATAAGTGCGGATGTGTACACGAGAGACGACGTTTTAAGTTACGTGGTTATTTGGGACAATGTTGCATCTGCTGATATCATTACGTCGGAAAAAGAGAAGATTATATTTTATGCTTATGAGAATACTGAAACGACCATTTTTCAGAATAATGAGATTGGGGGCTGTTCTGGAATGTGTAAAACACATATGGAAGGAAAAGGAAGGGTCGTTGAGGGAGCACCGTTAAAAGAGGGATGAAATCAATGATGTGCTACGTCTAAGTGAAAATAACGATTTGACAAAGAAACTGAGTGGGCATTTATCGAAACTAAAAATGGTGTTTCAGCAGTAGTCACAAATTTTGTCTGAACAAGGAAAGAGACTTAGAGGTTGAGTACTTCATAAAACGCAAAAAGATGAGATTTGAAAGCTACTCACTCTAGCGAGAAAAGTGCTATAAGAGGCTTTTGTGGCAAAGCTACGCCTTGGAAATGAAGAACGGGTAGTGTACATGTATGTATTTAAATTTAAATTCTTGAGTAGTATGTGACAAGTTTGCAGGGGGGTGGGGAATCCTGTTGCTTGTGTACAGGGTAGAAATGGTGAATTTAAGATCTATGTGAAATGTGTGGGGACATAATTTAGAGGAAGGAGAGCCCTAATGTTGGCTCCACAGACCTTGGAGCGCGGACATCGGCGCAACACAATTAATTTCCTTTTCCAGTTCAGACAAGAGTACGAATTGTTCGTGCGTAAAACCTGGAGGAAAATATTTAGGAACTATTTAAATGTGTTATTTTAGTATTTTGGATGGGTCTCTCATGCACCAGATGTAATTTATTTGTAACAATTGTTCGTACGAAGTTTCATGCGTGGAAGTCATCAGACATCATTAAAGTATTTTTTGCTTATAGAAGTGGAACATGTGGTTATGTGCAAAGTAAAAGCTAACGTTTTGATGATATACTACGTTAAATATACAATTTATGTTATTTTGGAAGGGTTTTGAATAAGTTTATGTATGTAAAATTATGGTGACATGTTCGTAGTATGTTTATCACAATAAAACCAGCACATAAAACGTAATTTTGTAAAAATAGGAGTGGACATTTTCTGAATTTATAATCCAGCTATCCGCTGAGTGTCTTCTGCACAGGGGCGCATTATTTGTAAGGATTCTAACTAGACGTGCAAGTCAGAGATACGGAAAAATTTTAGTTGACTTATGGTGTTGAAAAAATTTCATAACTCTAAGGATATGACTTCTAGTGGCGAAATGGGCAGAGTTTGAAATTGCTAGCTGAATCAAGTGTTGTGCCTACGCTTTAACTCAGTTTTTCCTTGCTGTAGTGTTAGTGAATGTATCGATTTTACTGACGAGGGTGTTCAGTGCCCGATCTAAGGGGACTCGGGAAGTCATATGGCTATCGGTAACTACACTACAGTCGTATTTCGACAGTTATCAGCCATCATTACTGGCGGTCACTGCGAACTGACGCATGTTTCAGCGCAGTGCGTAGGCGAGGGTGCCGAAAACTTCCGCAGAGGCGCTAGAACGACGATCGTGCGCCACGTTTGTGTTAGTGAAATGCTACGAAGATGTGATGAAAGAAAAAAAAGTGTTATCACATGAGCGTAGAAGCACACATAAACGAGTTAATGTGCCACATTAAGTGGAACTGAGTAACGTACGCGTATTTAGACGAAATAAGCGCAAGCTCAGTATTGGTGCGAGGTAAAGAGTACTTGTCGTACAGCTGAGCGCTGTTCAGCAGCCCCAGTGCCGTGAAAGCGACACAGCCGGTCCAGAGAGAGCGATCGTTGCTGGCGAGGTGAGGGCACAAAGGCTGTACAGAAAATGGGGAAAATCCGGGTACGGGGCACTTGTGACGCTTAAGAGGAGAGGCTATGCCCCAAGAGATGGTGGAGTGTTATACAAGTTCAAAGGTAACTTCTTACAGATCTCTGAGAAAGTATAATCATTTACAGTCAAATACATCTGTGATCTCAGAGATGTGAGGCGTATCCGGAGACACAACAAAATTTCAATATCTTTTAAACCACAGCAGTTAATAATTCAAAGCAAATAAGCATTTTCACAATGAACTTTTGAATTAACAACTTTTAAAGGCCTCTTGAGACTTCAACATATGATGATGACAGCATTGTACTATAGCTATCAACCCTAGAAAGCTACGTATCTGTATCTAGTTTAGTTCTTTATTAACTACATCTATTACATGTATTTATGACGTAAATACACTACTGGCCATTAAAATTGCTACACCACAAAGATGATGTGCTACAGATGCGAAATTTAACCGATAGGAGGAAGATGCTGTGATACGCAAATGATTAGCATTTCAGAGCATTCACACAAGGTTGGAGCCGGTGGCAACACCTACAACGTGCTGACGTCAGGAAAGTTTACAACCGATTTCTCATACACAAACAGCAGTTGACCGGCGTTGCCTGGTGAAACGTTGTTGTGATGCCTCGTGTAAGCAGGAGAAATGCTTACCATCACGTTTCCGACTTTGATAAAGCATTGTAGCCTATCGCGAATGCGGTCTATCGTATCGCGACATTGCTGCTCACGTTGGTTGAGATCCAGTGACTGTTAGCAGAATATGGAATCGGTGGGTTCAGGAGGGCAATACGGAACGCCGTGCTGGATCCCAACGGCCTCGTATCACTAACAGTCGAGATGACAGGCATCTTATCCGCATGGCTGTTACGGATCGTGCAGCAACGTCTCTATCCCTGAGTCAATGGATGGGGACGTTTGCAAGACAACAACCATCTGCACGAACAGTTCGACGACGTTTGCAGCAGCATGGACTATCAGCTCGGAGACCATGGCTGCCGTTACCCTTGACGCTGCCTCACAGACAGGAGCGCCTGCGATGGTGTACTCAACAACGAACCTGGGTGCACGAATGGCAAAACGTAATTTTTTCGGATAAATCCAGGTTCTGTGTACAGCATCATGATGGTCGCATCCGTGTTTGGCGACATCGCTGTGAACGCACATTGGAAGCGTGTATTCGTCATCGTCATACTGGCGTATCACCCGGGGTGATGGTGTGGGGTGCCAATAGTTACACGTCTCGGTTACCTTTTGTTCTCACAGACGGCACTTCGAACTGTGGACGTTACGTTTCAGATGTGTTACGACCCGTGGCTCTACCCTCCATTCGATCCCTGCGAAACCCTACATTTCAGCGGGACAATGCACGACCGCATGTTGCAGGTCATGTACGAGTCTTTCTGGATACAGATAACGTTCGACTGCTGCCCTGTCCAGCACATTCTGCAGATCTCTCACCAATTGATAACGTCTGGTCAATGGTGGGCGAGCAACTGGCTCGTCACAAAACGCCAGTCTCTACTCTTGATGAACCGTGGTATCGTGTTGAAGCTGCATGGGCATCTGTATCTGTACACGCCATCCAAGCTCTGTTTGACTCAATGCCCAAGCGTTTCAAGGCCGTTATTACGGCCAGAAGCGTTTGTTCTGGGTACTGATTTCTCAGGATCTATGCACCCAAATTGCGTGAAAATGTAATCACATGTCAGTTCTAGTAAAATATATTTGTCCAGTGAATACCCGTTTATCATCTGCATTTCTTATTGGTGAAGCAATTTTAATGGCCATTAGTGTATTTCTCAGGACTTAGCATTCGTGATATTTACACAGCAAATGAACACAGCATCAGCACCTCACATTTTGTCGTACTTGTGTGTTTTATTTTTATGACGAGTTTAGTATTTTACCAATAATTTTAATAAATATTGATTGCAAATGCTGTTAAAAACTGTACTAATTTAAAAGTCAGTTGCATGTGTTAGCGGACACAACAATGAGAATGAAAACAGACGACACTTTTGTCGAGAAAACATAAATAACTGTTTAAATAATATTTAACAGCAATCTGTAGTCATTTATTGTGGGCACACTTGCGAAAGATTGCTGAATTATTTATTTACGTACCAACTGTTAGTTATGCGTCAGTTTAGCGCAAGAAGTGGTCATGTACAGTCAGGTCATGTCTGTAGTGCTTAAGAACGATGTATATTTCGGAGGGATGGCCTTTAGTCAATGGAAAAGAAGATAGCGGCGGTACACAGTGGAAGTCTAGTGGAGACTGGGATGTTTCGAGTGATGAGGCCTCATAAGTAGACAACATTTCATTAGGGCTACTGATAGCCTTGGGAGAGCCTAGCCATGCAAAACTCTTCCAGCTCGTGACCAAGATGTATGAGACAGGCGAAATACCCTCAGACATCAGGAAGAATATAATAATTCCAATCTCATAGATAGCAGCTGCTGACGTGCGTGAAAAATATTGATTTATTTGATTAATAAGTAATGGAAGCAAAATACTAACTAAGCCAACCTTGGGGACGATCAGTTTGAATTCCAGAGAAATGTAGGAACACGTGAGGCAAAACTGAAAGTTTGACTTCTCATAGAAGACAGGTTAATGAAAGGCAAACTTACATTTATAGCCTATGTAGAAAGCTTTCATCGATTTGGCTGGACTGCTATCTTTCAAATTCTAAATGTGACAGGGGTAAGAAACAGGGTTCAAAAGGCTATATGTAATTTTTACAGATACCAGATGGCAGTTAAAAGACTCGAGGGGCATAAAAATGAAGCAGTGGTTCCACATCTATATCTACATCCATACTTCGCAAGCCACCTGACGGTGTGTGGCGCAGGGTATCTTGAGTACCTCTATCGATTCTCCCTGAGTACCTATATCGATTCTCCCTTCTATTCCAGTCTCGTATTGTTCGTGGAAAGAAAGATTGTCGGTATGCCTCTGTGTGGGCTCTAATCTCTCTGATTTTATCCTCATGGTCTCTTTGCGATAGGGGGGAGCAATATACTGCTTGACTCCTCAGTGAAGGTATGTTCTCGAAATTTCGACAAAAGCCCGTACCTAGCTACTGAACGTCTCTCCTGCATAGTGTACCACTGGAGTTTATGTATCATCTCCGTAACGCTTTCGCGATTACTAAATCATCTTGTAACGTAGCGCGCTGCTCTCCGTTGGATCTTCTCTATCTCTACTATCAACCCTATCTGGTGAGCAATTTTCAAGCAAAGGGCGAACAAGTGTACTGTAACCTACTTCCTTTGTTTTCGGATTGCATTTCTGTAGGATTCTTCCAATGAATCTCAGCCTGGCATCTGCTTTACCGACTATTAACTTTATATGATCATTCCTTTTAAATCACTCCTAATGCCTACTCCCAGATAATTTATGGAATTAACTGCTCCCAGTTGCTGACCTGCTATATTGTAGCTAAATGATAAAGGATCTTCCTTTCTATGTATTCGCAGCACATTCCACTTATCTACATTGAGATTCAATTGTCATTCCCTGCACCATTCGTCAATTCGATAAAGATCCTCCTGCATTTCGGTACAATTTTCCATTCTTACAACCTCTCGATATACTACAGCATCATCCGCAAAAAGGCTCAGTAAGCTTCTGATGTCATCCATAAGGTTATTTATATATATTGTGAATAGCAACGTTCCTATGACACTCCCCTGTGGCACACCTGAAATCACTCTTACCTCGGAAGACTTCTCTCCATTGAGACTGACATGCTGCGTTCTGTTATCTAGGAACTCTTCAATCCAATCACCCAATTGGTCTAATAGTCCACCCGTGGTCTAGGGGTAGCGTCTTCGACTCATAACCAAAAACGTCTTCGGTCCCAGGTTCGAACCCCGCCACTGCCTGAATTTTGATAAGTAATCAGCATTGGCGATCGAAGACTTCCGGCATAAGAAGTCAGCCTCATTCTGCCAATGGCCTTGTCAAAGAGGGCGGAGGAGCGGATAGAGTTTCAGGGCACTCTCTTGTCCTAGGGGTGGGAAATTGCCCCTAAATGCCGAAGAATCAGCAATGATCAACTACATGAGGATGCAGAAAGCAATGGAAACTACTGCATTAAAGACACGTAACGTGTATCAACAGGATATGTGGCCTGTATTTGAAGCAGTTTCATGATGATCTCTCCATTGGCCAAATATTCCGGAATAGTCCCCCATTCGGATCTCCGGGAGGGGACTGCCAAGGGGGAGGTTACAATGAGAAAAAGATTGAATAATCTACGAAAGGATAACGTTCTACGAGTCGGGGCGAGGAATGTCAGAAGCTTGAACGTGGTAGGGAAACTAGAAGATCTGAAAAGGGAATGCAAAGGCTCAATCTAGATATAGTAGGGGTCAGTGAAGTGAAGTTTAAGGAAGACAAGGATTTCTGGTCAGATGAGTATCGGGTAATATCAACAGCAGCAGAAAATAGTAAACAGGTGTAGGATTCGTTATGAATAGGAAGGTAGGGCAGAGGGTGTTTTACTGTGAACAGTTCAGTGCCCGGGTTGTTCTATTCAGATTCGACAGCAGACCAACACCGACAACGATAGTTCAGGTATACATTCCGACATCGCAAGCTGAAGATGAACAGATAGAGAAAGTGTATGAGGATATTGAACGGGTAATGCAATATGTAAAGGGGGACGAAAATCTAATAGTCATGGGGGACTGGAATGCAGTTGTAGGGGAAGGAGTAGAAGAAAAGGTTACAGGAGAATATGGGCTTGGGACAAGGAATGAAAGAGGAGAAAGACTAATTGAGTTCCGTAACAAGTTTCAGCTAGTAATAGCGAATACCCTGTTCAAGAATCACAAGAGGAGGAGGTATACTTGGAAAAGGCCGGGAGATATGGGAAAATTTCAATTAGATTACATCATGGTCAGACAGAGATTCCGAAATCAGATACTGGATTGTAAGGCGTACCCAGGAGTCGATATAGACTCAGATCACAATATAGTAGTGATGAAGAGCAGGCTGAAGTTCAAGACATTAGTCAGAAAGAATCAATACGCAAAGAAGTGGGATACGGAAGTACTAAGGAATGATGAGATAAGTTTGAAGTTCTCTATAACGCTATAGATACAGCAATAAGGAATAGCGCAGTAGGCAGTACAGTTGGAGAGGAATGGACATCTCTAAAAAGGGGGGTCACAGAAGTTGGGAAGGAAAAGATAGGTACAGAGAGGGTAGCTGCGAAGAAACCATGGGTAACAGAAGAATTACTTCAGTTGATTGATGAAAGGAGGAAGTACAAACATGTTCCGAGAAAATCGGGAATACAGAAATACAAGTCACTGAGGAATGAAATAAATAGGAAGTTCAGGGAAGCTAAGACGAAATGGCTGCACGAAAAATGTGAAGACATCGAAAAAGATATGATTGTCGGAAGGACATACTCAGCATACAGGAAAGTCAAAACAACCTTTGGTGACATTAAAAGCAACGGTGGTAACATTAAGAGAGCAACGGGAATTCCACTGTTAAATGCAGAGGTGGGAGCAGATAGGTGGAAAGAATACATAGAAAGCCTCTATGAGGGTGAAGATTAGTCTGATGTGATAGAAGAAGAAACAGGAGTCGATTTAGAAGAGATAGGGGATCCAGTATTAGAATCGGAATTTAAAAGAGCTTTGGAGGACTTACGGTCAAATAAGGCAGAAGGGATTGATAACATTCCATCAGAATTTCTAAAATCATTGGGGGAAGTGGCAACAAAACGAGTATTCACGTTGGTGTGTAGAATATATGAGTCTGGCGCTATAACATCTGACTTTCGGAAAAGCATCATCCACACAATTCCGAAGACGACAAGAGCCGACAAGTGCGAGAAATATCGCACAATCATCTAAACAGCTCATGCATCGAAACTTTTTACAAGAGTAATATACAGAAGAATGGAAAAGAAAATTGATAATGCGCTAGGTGACGATCAGTTTGGCTTTAGGAAAAGTAAAGGGACGAGAGAAGCAATTCTGACGTTACGGCTAATAATGGAAGCAAGGCTAAAGAAAAATCAAGACACTTTCATAGGATCTGTCGACCTGGAAAAAGCGTTCGACAATATAAATTGATGCAAGTTCTTCGAGATCATGAAAAAAGTAGGGGTAATCTATAGAGGAGACGGTTCATATACAATATGTACAACAACCAAGAGGGTATAATAAGAGTGGACGATGAAGAACGAAGTGTTCGTCTTAAGAAGGGTGTAAGACAAGGCTTTAGCCATTCGCCCCTACTCTTCAATCTGTACACCGAGGAAGCAATGATGGAAATAAAAGAAAGGTTCAGGAGTGGAATTAAAATACAAGGTGAAAGCATATCAATGATACGATTCGCTGATGACATTGTTATCCTGAGTGAAAGTGAAGAAAAATGAAATGATCTGCTGAACGGAATGAACTGTCTAATGTGTACACAGTATGGTTTGAGAGTAAATCGGAGAAAGACGAAGGTAATGTGAAGTAGTAGAAATGAGAACAGCGAGAAACATAACATCAGGATTGATGGTCACGAAGTCAATGAAGTTAAGGAATTCTGCTACCTAGGCAGTAAAATAACCAATGACGGACGGAGCAAGGAGGACATCAAAAGCAGACTCGCTATGGCAAAAAGGGCATTTATGGCCAATAAAATTCTACTAATATCAAATACCGGCCTTAATTTGAGGAAGAAATTTCTGAGGATGTACGTCTGGAGTACAGTATTGTATGGTAGTGAAACATGGACTGTGGGAAAACCGGAACAGAAGAGAATCGAAGCATTTGAGATGTGGTGCTATAGACGAATGTTGAAAATTAGGTGGACTGATAAGGTAAGGAATGAGGAGGTTTTACGCAGAATCGGAGAGGAAAGGAATATGTGGAAAACTGATAAGGAGAAGCGACAGGATGATAGGACATCTGCTAAGACATGAGGGAATGACTTCAATAGTTCTAGACGGAGCGGTAGAGGGCAAAAACCGTAGAGGAAGACAGAGATTGGAATACGTCAAGCAAATTCTGAGATGAAAGATGAAGAGGTTAGCACGGGAAAGGAATTCGTGGCGGGCCGCATCAAACCAGTCAGTAGACTGAAACCAAAAAAAAAAAAAAAAGAAAAAAAGGCCTAATGCTCTTACTTTGTTCATTAAACGACTGTGGGGAACTGTATCGAACGCCTTGCGGAAGTCAAGAAACTCGCCATCTACCTGGAAACCAGTGTCTATGGCCCTCTGCGTCTCGTGGACGAATAGCGCGAACTGGGTTTCACACGATCGTCTTTTTTGAAACCCATGCTGATTCCTACAGAGTAGATTTCTAGTCCCCAGAAATGTCATTATACTCGAACATAATACGTGTTCAGAAATTCTACAACTGATCGACGTTAGAGATATAGGTCTATAGTTCTGCACATCTGTTCGACGTCCCTTCTTGAAAACTGGGAAGACCTGTGCCATTTTCTAATCCTTTGGAACGCTACGCTCTTTTAGAGACCTACGGTACACCGCTGCAAGAAGGGGGCCAAGTTCCTTCGCGTAGTCTGTGTAAAATCGAACTGGTATCCCGTAAGGTCCAGCGGCCTTTCCTCATTTGAGCGATTTTAATCGTTTTTCTATCCCTCTGCCATCTATTTTGATATCTACAATTTTGTGATCTGTGCAACAATCTAGAGAAGGAACTACACTGCAGTCTTCCTCTCTGAAACACCATTGGAAAAAGACACTTAGTATTTCGGCCTTTAGTCTGTCATCCTCTGTTTCAGTACCATTCTGGTCACAGAATGTCTGGTTGAGAAGAGAATGAGACAGGCTTGCAGCATGTCCATGATGTCATTGAGTCTGTATATTGAATAAGCAGTAAAGGAAACAAAAGAAAAATTTCTAGCAGGAATTAAGGTGCAGGAAGAAGGAATGATAACTTTGAGGTCTGCCAATGATCTTGTAATTCCGTCAGAGGCAGCAAAGTACTTGGAAGAGCATTTCAGTGGAATGGACAGTATCGTGAAAGGAGGATACAAGATTAACATCAACAAAAGCAAAACGAGGATAATGGTGTGTAGTCGAATTAAATCAGGTGGTACTGAGGGAATTAGATTAGGATATGAGACACTGATGTTACTAAATGAGTCTTGTTATCGGGGAGGGAAAAAACTTACGATGGTCGACATAGAGAGGATGTAGAATGTAGACTGGCAATGGTAAGGAAAGCGTTTCTCAAGAAGACAAATTTGTTAACATCGAGTATAGATTTATGTGTCAACATCCTTTCTGTAAGTATTTGCATGGAGCGTATCCATGTTGGTAGGTGAAACATGGACGTCAAACACTTTAGACAAGAAGAAAATAGAAGCTTTTAAAATGTGGTGCTACAGAAGAATTCTTCAGATTAGATGGATAGATCACGTAACTAACGAGGAGGTACTGAGTAGAGCTGGGGAGAAAAATTCGTTGTACATCCTGACTGAAAGATGGACTCAATTGACAGGAAACATTCTGAGGCATCAAGGGATCACCAGTCTACAGTCTAGAACTGGGGGGGGGGGGGGGGGGGGGGCAAAAATCGTAAAGGGAGACCAAGAGATGAATACAGTAAGCAAATTCAAAGGGACGTAGGTTGCAGTAGTTACTCGGAGTGAAGATGCTTGCACAGGATAGAGTAACATGGAGAGTGGCATCAAACCAGTCTTAGGACTGAAGACGACAAGAACAACGAGCTGAAGGGAGCGATTTTGGACCCTTTGATGTTCGTTCTGGAAGACGCCAGATCTGCCTGTGGTATTATGTGGTTATTGATGGAAAGGGTGATAGTCTGGTTGGTGAACTGCTACTACCATACTTTAACTTCTGAGAGAAATTTATATTTCGAGAGGTCTGAATGCGCTACAGAGAAAGATTTAAAATTTTTCCGGAACTTTGCATAGGCCACGTATTAGTTATTACTCTTAGTGTCGCATCTGTTAATTTTTAAATCATCATGTTGATCTCCAAACTGTTTCTCGCCGATGAAAATTTCGTGTTTTAGGAACATAAAATGGACCTAGTTTCCGCATATTCTTGATTAAATTTAGTTTGGGGATTTTGCTACAATTCTCGTCACGCTCTTGACGTAACTTTACTGCATTTGATAATGGTACTATCCGTTTGCATTTTAACTGTATATCGTGGACAACTCTCTGTTTATTTGAGATGTCCTTCCTTGAATAAATATTATTCAACATAATTCTCTGTCTTCTACATTTAGATCCCTTGTTATTAAATTCTTCTTTTACCTGCCAATTTGTATTGGTGTGTGCTTTGTTAATCCGCAACTGTAGCCAATGCATAAACTATTTGACTTCAGGATCACATGTACAGATTATGATTTGTAGTGAATAAGCTGCGGGACATAAAGGTGAATGTGTGCTGGTCTACCCTTTGATTACGTCGAGCTGTTTTCCTTATATATGGCCGTTCGTAACCAACTTACCTAAGGTACCAGCAATATTAAGTAAAGTCGCAAGTGGTTTGTTTGTATGGACTGTTGTTTAGAAGAGGAACTACATAGCAGCAGCCGTTAAGTACTGTCGCAACAATCTCTTCAAGGCATTGCCTATTTTGTCCGCCTGTTATACCAAGTACTTTCTGTCTCTGACAGAATTACAGAACCCTTGGAATCGTCAAAGCTCTTATTTCTTTTTCCTTCACTTCAATTCGCTTTCCAGATTTAGTCATTATTTCCATTTACTGGCTTCAGGGTAGCAAGTCTGCAAGTTCTCATCCATGTTATCTGTGGTGTCACCGCCAGACACCACACTTGCTAGGTGGTAGCCTTTAAATCGGCCACGGTCCGTTAGTATACGTCGGACCCGCGTGTCGCCACTATCAGTAATTTCAGACCGAGCGCCGCCACACGGCAGGTCTAGAGAGACTTCCTAGCACTCGCCCCAGTGGTACAACCGACTGTGCTAGCGATGGTTCACTGAAAAATACGCTGGCATTTGCCGAGACGATAGTTAGCATAGCCTTCATCTACGTCATTTGCTACGACCTAGCAAGGCGCCATTACCAGTTACTATTGATGCTGTAAAGTATGTACCGTCAAGAGCGATGTTCACCATTTATGGATTAAAGTTAAGTATTCCACAGCTACGTCCTTTTTTGCTAGTCTAATTTCCTTGACCTGTTCCAGACCTCACGCCAGCCTGCGTGAGCTAAAACGTGTGCCTTTCGGCTTCCTCTCAAATGCGGGTTGGCTCTCTTGCCAATCCACAACATTATCTATCCCGTGGAGGCGCTGTCTGAGCGAAAGCATGTGTTTTCGAAGTGCAGAAAGCCGACTGCCGGTGACTCCCCTCTGTCAGTCATAAGCTTATCACAGTAAGATCTCACCAGTGGGAAAGAATGTTCTTCTCAGCACGATTATTGCCCGACACTTAAACTTTGGAGGAAGGGCTCCAGAGGTCACCAAAAGCTCAAAGCGGTTCATTTTAGTGTGAAACCAATACATCCTAGTCACATGCTCTTAGGCTTTGTCATTCACTACAGTATTCAAAAAAGTAAAAATTAAACGTTTAACCCATCGAGGTTCTTGTAACTAAGTATTCAGTAAGTCTGCCCTTTAAACGGAATGAAACACTTTAATTCAAAGGCAGACATTTCTATGTAAGTAACTGTGTACCAATCGATACATAAAATGGTTCTAATGGAAATAGTTTATTTGGTTAATTTAAAGGTACCCCTAGGATGGAGTACTGTGGTAGCGTTCATATGCGCTCTGTAGATCTCGGCAGGCCCGTACGCCTCACACCAATATGGTTATAGTAGCGACAGGCCATTTTGATATTAATAGAAGTAGTGTCACTCAGGAACCTACTGCCGTTACTTTAAAATCTCTCAAATACGAGCAAAGTAATTGGGAAGGTATAAAACCGATGTGACAGCTTTGTCGTTAGAGAAGTAGATAACATTTGGGTTACTGTTAACTGACGTTATTCAATTGTTACACTTAAATTTGAGGTGAAGTTGTAACGGTGGTAATAAATAGGAAATGAGTAACTAAACGAGAAAGACTGTAATCCACGAAATTGAATCAAGGAGTGGAGTTCGTTCCGTTAGCTCTGAAACTTTTAGAAAAGATTTGTCATTAAAATGTCGGTTTGAAGAAGCAGTGAGAGCGCGTAAGAAGGTGGGAGGCCACTGAGAACATCTACATCTACATCTACATTGATACTCCGCAAGCCACCCATCGGTGTGTGGCGGAGGGCACTTTACGTGCCACTGTCATTACCTCCCTTTCCTGTTCCAGTCGCGTATGGTTCGCGGGAAGAACGACTGTCTGAAAGCCTCCGTGCGCGCTCTAATCTCTCTAATTTTACATTCGTGATCTCCTCGGGAAGTATAAGTAGGGGGAAGCAATATATTCGATACCCGGCATAGGATGCGACAGTTACACCATGGCCCGTACTGCTTTGTACACTTTTTAATGTTCGTAAGAAGCGTAGTGTGGTTTAAATTTGAACAACAGTCATGCCACAACGGATAGAAAATCCACAATTCGACTCAGAGACTGTTTAACGTACGCCGATCAACTATCCCACTCTGTAGCCTCCATACGTATTAATCGAAAGAGGAAGTGGTCAGTGAATTTGGTGCGAGTGCTCACCTACCGTCCACTTCAGGTTGCCGTCTACTGCGCTAATCACAGAATTAATTACATGTAACTATACCAAGAGCATCTTTAATTCAGGGTGTTCAAAAAGCGTCGTAAAATTATGGAATTATATTTTGTTTTTGTGGCAGGCGTGCTATTAGGCTAAGAGAAGAAAAATGGCTTACACAAAATATAATAAAGTTGTTACTGTAAACTGTTCATTAGATTTGCCGGTTGTGACGAGAATAGGAAGCATTAACCTAACAGTATGGTACGCCTGGTCCACGCACATGGACTATAGAGAGACTGTAGGATAAGCTCCAGAAGAAAGGAAATGTCACAGATACAGACGAAAGTAGCTTGCCGAAATTCTTTGAGTGTCTAGACAAGTGTCTCTGATCCCAGCTCCCACACGGCACAGCAAAGGTGCTTACAGATGACTGCACAAAGAATTACTGCTGTTCGTGAATTGTCACCTGATGAAAATGAGAATGTTGCATAATTTTTCGTCGGTTTATGTCACCTGTAACACCAGATGAGGCAGAATTCCATGAAAATGCACGAAGTTCACCCAATTGGACTTCGGAAAGAACATGCCAGTCTCCTCCGCAAGCAAAAAACTAAATGTCTGGTGCGCAGTATGACGTAAGTGAATCTTTATCTCAGTCCGGGTGTTACAGAGTGAAAGACACATAAAGCTGGCGCTATAATTCTTAAACATACATGAAGAGAAGCTACAAACACGTTTCAAGAGGACAGTCTTACGCTTCATTCGTTCACGTTAAATCAGTCTTTTTCGCGAAAAGTTATTTCTAAGTCGTTTTCAGCACTTTTTATCCTGATTTATATCCACACGTCAATTTTGTGGAGATATCTAATTCACCTACTTGCAAAGTTCACCCTCACACATATCCCGAATTACAGAAAATAATTTGAACGATTTGTTGCTATCATTTCTGAACAAACGTTGAAACACGTGTTTAAGAAGAAGGTACGGCGTGTTTAGATAAATGAAACATATACTGTATGATACATTCAACAACTTTTGAAACATGCATTACTCATATTCCAGCTCAGGTGCTTTGTTCTTTGAACATTCTGGTCTGCAGTAGTGAAACATGATCAGAAATAGAAAGCATAGTACATAACGGAATTCGCACACAGAGTTACTCCATTCTCGCTCACCTACCCGTGACCTGGCGTTTTCTTCTCTTTTCCGATTATTATTATCGTCAGTCTTTGATTTCGACCAAAAGTACACAAAGACTCCGTTTGTAATTGTTTTCACAGCATTTTACTACAATACTTGTTAGTTTAATTATTCTGTCCAGGGAAAGGAGAAGGAAGATCAGGGAACGAATTAGAACAATGGGTGTTTTGTGATGTCCTTACGTTAGTTAGGTTTAAGTAGTTCTAAGGTATAGGGGACTGATGACCATAGATGTTCAGTCCCATAGTGCTCAGAGCCATCTGAACCATTTAGAACAATGTTAAATTTCTTTTCTTTTCTTTTTTTTTCCAAACGTCTCCCAACTTAACAAGAACCGTATATACATTGTATAGTTTCAATCAAATGTTCCTAATTCATTTAGAAGTCAATGGATTGATGACCTATAGTATTTTAGGGACAACGCACATCGTTTTTCACCGTATTATTGTTTCCTGTTTCGCTCATTTTTGTTCATTACTGATATGAAATTTAATGGCTTTCTGCCGAATAACTTCGTTAATCCGATACCTCCAGCAGAAAGTGTTGCTGATGGAACAGCATCTCAAAATTTAGTCCTGTGTTCCTTGCGACCACAACACAAGCATTTTTGTATTTTATTTTAATAGTCAAACGTAGTACTTTACCACTAGGCCTTCAGGGCGAGGGGTTCCATTTAAGCCAAACCTCTACACAGTTAGACTTTCCCAGAAACCAGACAGGTACATATTCAATGAAGTGTTTGCTTCGACCTGTAAGTGTTGTCCATTATAAAGACTGGCAGACAGAAGAGGGCCAATGCTTGGCTGAAAACACATAACCGGCATTTCCGATGCAAACAAGCTAATATATTTTTTGGTTATATGCAGATGAGCTTGGTGTGAAGAGCTGTAAGTTCCCATGTCGCGCTCCAGCTACCGCTGAATGTCCTTTTGACAAATTTACATTTTTTATTTCTCTATTTTTTCATGACTTCTCTGAAAGGTTTTAATGAGTCCAGCCAGGAATCATTCTCTCGTGCCATGTTTTTGGTCTCAGAGTAGCTAAAGTAGCACCGGAAACCCACCTTATGAACCCTGCAGCACCCTGTAGCGCCATCGAAGTTATTCGCTGAAGTCACATAACAAGTCCATTTAACCTGCCGCTCCTGCTCCTCAATGTTTTCTATGTTTTATTTTTTGCGCCGATGCTGTTGAGAACCTCTTAATTCCTCACTTCATCAGTCCACCTCACTTTCAGTATCCTTCTGTAGTACGGCTTTTGAAACGCTCCAATTCTCTTCGTTTCAGGTTGTCCCCCAGTCCGTGGTTCAGTACCTTACAATGCTCTGCTCCAAACATACATTATCAGAAACTTCCCCGTCACATTAATCCGAGCGTTTGATAGTATCAGACTACTGATGGCCAAGAATGGCTTCTTTGTCTCTGCTAGTGTGCTTTCTATGTCTTCCTTGCTACGTCCGTCATGTGTTATATTGCTCCAAAGGTAGCAGAATCCAATCACTTCGCCGAAACCCTGCTCCCTAATTTTGATCTCGAGTTTATCACTAATCTCATTTCTGCTACACCTTATTACTTTCATATCCTCTCAAGCCACATCGTGCACTGATCAGATCGTTAATTACATTCAGCATGAGCTGTAATTCTTCTTCACTTTCACAGAGGATATCAATATCATTAGCGAATCTTATCATTTGTAGCCTTTCATTTATTTCCGTAATTGCATCTTCCATGTACCGTTTTAACAGTAGGGGCAAAAAACTACATCCCTGTGTTACATACTGTCCTCTTCATTCGTCCACTTCGTTCGTCCACTTCGATCGTCCACTTATATCGTCCTCTTCTACTCTTACCGTCACCTCTTCACTTTAGCTCATATTGGTATGCATGCGACTGCATGCGCACCTAATATGTTCCGAAACGCTACACACGAAAACAGGATTCTTCTGTGCTCATACCTCGGGTACTGTTATTGGTAAAGGGGTGTAGGATCAAGTGTTTTCGAAATCCCTTTGGCTAGGTATCATTTGTATGTCCAGCAGAAGGATCGTCTTAGTGGCACTATCATATAGTACAGGGCCAAAGTGTGTATATTACACACTTACTCCTGCTTACGGAAATGGAAAAAAATCGTTTGGTTCTATTTGCATTTGATACGGTGTCCCGTGGACTGAATGGGTCTTGTAAAGGGACCATTAGTTCATGGGCGGTTCCTCGGAAACCGCCAGAAAAAAAGGTTTCTTTTTACCCTATTTTCGCCATCACCAGCGGACCAAAACCCAGCCGAGGATTCCTATATGGTTATGCACAGCGAATGGCTGTAATGTTTACAATGTATTCCTAAGATCGTTACCCGGGTTCGATTCCCGGTGGGGTCAGGGATTTTTTCTGCCTCGTGATGACTGGGTGTTGTGTGATGTCCTTAGGTTAGTTAGGTTTAAGTAGTTCTAAGTTCTAGGGGACTGATGACCAATGGTGGTAAGTCCCATAGTGCTCAGAGCCATTTTTTTCTAAGATCGTTACCTCCAACAATTTTGAAATTTTTCTTCATATTTTTATCCCGTTCCCCGAGATAGAGTTTCAAATTTACCCTGCTTGTACACTTACACTACGCACCCAAAATCTGGTGCGAGGCGAAAAACTTAGTTTATAAAGTGACCAAGACGGAGAGAAATGCGGCAAAGTGTCTCGTTTATTTTTTTTACATGAAATCCGGTCTGTGGTGTACAATTAATTTTGAATTGTTTCAGCTTTAAGTAAGTAAACATGTAAATTTTACTGACCAATACATTTCTTAGTGTATGAGCTACATACCCTCTTGCAGCAGGAAAAAGAAAGGAACCATCGGAAAAATGCTGCTATCCAAGCACAAAAAATCTGAAAATAATCCTGTTTATTCTAAAGGATTCTGCCTGAAAAGTGGGGTACCAGCTGCCTCACTCCACGTTCCTCAGCTTCTTTAGAAATAATTCCGAAAGTTTTTCCTCGCCAACATATACACGCTGTTTTGTGCTGAGGTAGTAGAAGACAGTGGCAGTGGGAAAGAGACGGAAATGAAAATAATCCTGTTTATTCTAAAGGATTCTGCCTGAAAAGTGGGGTACCAGCTGCCTCACTCCACGTTCCTCAGCTTCTTTAGAAATAATTCCGAAAGTTTTTCCTCGCCAACATATACACGCTGTTTTGTGCTGAGGTAGTAGAAGACAGTGGCAGTGGGAAAGAGACGGAAAAGCTATAGATATTGGGGGGATGGTGATCAGTGGTTGTTTTATAGAAAGGGCGAAGGAAATAATGACTGTGAGAGAAAATGAGGGACAGAGTGGCAGTAGGATCACAGTACACAGAGCAGTGCTAGGAAAAGAATGAAGGAGACAGTGACAGTGGGAGAGGAATAAAGAGATGGAGAAAGTGGAAGTGGATGACAGCCAGTGATAATGAGAGAGACAAATTCTATGACAATGACAGAGAGATGGTGACAGTGAAAAGGCCTGGTAATGGAAGAAAGGAGGGAATGGGATATTAGAGTAAGAGAGAGCAACAGGGACACAGTGAGAATGAGAGGAGACTGTAGTAGTAGGACAGAACGAAGGGGACTGTGGCTGTGACGTAGGAGACAATGACAGAGAAACACAAAGATATAAAGGCAATGAGCTGGGCTGAATGTGTGAGTTAGAAAGGGCAGCTAGGAGTGGATGTGTGCGAGCGGCGTACGGCGATGGAGAGTTGGGTGTGAGTGAGTTACAATTAGTGGAGCTTGTGAGGGTGTGAGGTGAGTTGCACGTTAGAAAAAGCGCGAATATGTTGCATGGCAGGAATTTTCGGGAAATTTTTAAAGTTGCTGAGGAACATAGAATAAGGCAGCTGATACCACGCTTTACAGTCAGGATCTTTTAAAGAAAAAGAAATATTGACTCTGGAATCACGTCTCTCACAAAGATGTCGAATACTGTCCACTTATATGTTACTCCACGACTCATCGACCTGTTCACGAAGTCCTGCAAAAGTTTCTGGTTGATGTGTCCCACGAGTCACTTCCTGGCCCATCATATCCCACTCGTGCTCGGTTGGGGACAAGTCCAGAGATCGTTATGGCCAGGGAGGTTGCTACACGTCTTCCACAGCACGTTGAGTTTCACGAGCACGTGAAGATTCAGTGCGAGCCTTATCCTGTCGGAACAACGCGTCATATTCCTTTTGCGAGAATGGCAAAAGAACGGGTCTCACATCGTTCTGCACATACCGAGTTCTAGTTAGCCGGAGTCATAGGTAGTGAGTGAAGTAAGTACATTACGGAATAATCACCATATACGGCGCAGTAAGCAACCAGAATCTGAAGTGGTTTCTGTTTTGAGGTCAGTATGATAATAGTTACCTTGCGACGCTTGTTGATTTCTTTTCTGATGTGACTGTTCGCATAAACGGTTTAGAATGGTGGAGTTTTCCCTACGAAATGCATTTTATATTGACGAGAAAGTCCGTGCATTGCCGGTAAAGAAAGTTATTTCATCAGAACGACAGAAACAGCAGAATAGCAGAATATCCCAAAAAAAAAAAAAAAAAAAATTGCTGCAAAGAGGCTCATTGTCAGTAAACAGGCTAAGGAGTATAATTAAGAATGTGCTATCATAGATCGATTGCACCCTCACTGGCGTCTCACTGTTGCCAACGGAAACGCACGTTTCCGACAGAAGCCATGGTTGATCCGGGACCCGCGCCTCAGTGGCTCAGACTTCGACTACTACTACAAGCGCCATCTGCAGCCGCGATGGGATGGCGGGCGGCAGCTACACGTTGAGTCTCAGTCGCTGTCTTCGATAGTCCCCTCGTGGATAACTAGCGGGAGCCTCGCAATGCACGGCACTGTTTAATTTCCTTTTTCTAATAGTTGGACTTTATTGATTTTGATATTTTGTAATGTTTCTTAGCAACGCTTGGAGAAAGCTACGAGTTAAATAACAAATTTGTTTACTGTATTTACATGTTCGCTAGTCATTTCTGCTACTGTCAAGTTTCTCTGCGACAACACCTTCTGCACCACTACGTAGCCCATCTCTTCTTACCATTCTGTACGAATACTCCACACCAAAGAAATTTGAAGAAACATACACAATAGATGGTACAGCAGGGGGAGGGAGGCGACCCATACCCACGACAGCTGTTCATCAAGTGGCCGACAGTGCAACAAACGTCTCAGTTTCCGCAGCTGGGGCCTGAAATGTGTCTCCCCTGATCACAGGTCAGGAGATTTTAAGGCGCGTTTTACACTGGTATTCCTACAAGATTCATAATGTCCACCAAATGAAGCCCCAAGGTAGGCTACACGCCCTTTTGGCACGCTTGCAGATAGATGATTTGTAGCCGTGGAATATTCTTTGGGTGCATGAGGCACATTATACTCTCCACGGTGGCATGAATGCGTTGAACTATTGCATATGGGGTACTATTCCGCCACATGTCGTGCAGGAAAATCAGCTGCCCTCAGTTCATGTGACTGGTGCAGTATCACATGCTCCGTCACTCTCGCTCCGTTTTTCTTCAGGGAGATGATACCTAACAGATCTCTTAGATGTACAGTGACATTAGCACGATTTAAGGACCTCACTGCGCTACACGTGATTCCAACTTTTCTAAGAACGCAACTGTATTCATACCACTACTTTCATGACAGTCAGGGCAACGCCACACGTCGCATGCAACATGAAAGGTTTCATTGGAGAGACCTTCGGTTATCAGCTCATCATCTCTAGGCAATTTCAAGATGTGTGGCCTTGCAGATACCCCTGCACTTCGCGTTGTGGGGATACCTGAGATATCGTCTATCAGGGACGTATCTGGACTCTTCCTGACCTAAATATACAATACAGGGTTATTACAAATGATTGAAGCGATTTCACAGCTCTACAATAACTTTATTATTTGAGATATTTTCACAACGCTTTGCACACACGTGCAAAAACTCAGAAAGTTTTTTAGGCATTCACAAATGTTAGATATGTGCCCCTTTAGTGATTCGACAGACATCAAGCCGATAATCAAGTTCCTCCCACACTCGGCGCAGCATGTCCCCATCAAAGAGTTCGATGCGAGCTCGTAGTTCTGGCACGTTTCTTGGTAGAGGAGGTTTAAACACTGAATCTTTCACATAACCCCACAGAAAGAAATCGCATGGGGTTAAGACGGGAGAGCGTGGAGGCCATGACATGAATTGCTGATCATGATCTCCACCACGACCGATCCATCGGTTTTCCAATCTCCTGTTTAAGAAATGCCGAACATCATGATGGAAGTGCGGTGGAGCATCATCCTGTTGAATGATGAAGTCGGCGCTGTCGGTCTCCAGTTGTGGCATTAGCCAATTTTCCAGCATGTCCAGATACATGTGTCCTGTAACGTTTTTTTCGCAGGAGAAAAAGGGGCCCTAAACTTTAAACCGTGAGATTGCAAAAAACACGTTAACTTTTGGTGAATTGCGAATTTGCTGCACGAATACGTGAGGATTCTATACTGCCCAGATTCGCACATTATGTCTGTTCACTTCACCATTAAGAAAAAATGTTGCTTCATCACTGAAAACAAGTTTCGCACTGAACGCATCCTCTTCCATGAGCTGTTGCAACCGCGCCGAAAATTCAAATCGTTTGACTCTGTCATAGGATGTCAGTGCTTGTAGCAATTGTAAACGGTTAGGCTTCTGCTTTAGCCTTTTCCGTAAGATTTTCCAAACCGTCGGCTGAGGTTCGTTTAGCTCCCTGCTTGCATTATTCGTCGACTTCCGCGGGCTACGCGTGAAACTTGCCCGCACGCGTTCAACTGTTTCTTCGATCACTGCTGGCCGACCCGTTGATTTCCCCTTACAGAGGCATTCAGAAGCTTTAAACTACGCATACCATCGCCGAATGGAGTTAGCAATTGGTGGATCTTTGTTGAACTTCGTCCTGAAGTGTCATTGCACTGTTATGACTGACTGATGTGAATGCAATTCAAGCACGACATACGCTATCTCGGCTCCTGTCGCCATTTTGTCTCACTGCGCTCTCGAGCGCTCTGGCGGCAGAAACCTGAAGTGCGGCTTCAGCCAAACAGAACTTTATGAGTTTTTCTACGTATCTGTAGTGTGTCGTGACCATATGTCAATGAATGAAGCTACAGTGAATTTATGAAAACGCTTCAATGATTTGTAATAGCCCTGTACAATATCGCTCTGATTACACCAGTGTATATTTTACGGACAACTGTCGTTAATGCTGTGTTGCGAATACAGAATGTTGCTAGCTTGGGATGCCATATCGGACACATGTTGCAACTTGTGAGCATATCTTTATAAATGTGTGAGGACCATCCATTTTCATTATTACTAATATTATTGCTAAATAAAGATAACTTTTAATATGTTTAAATCTGAAGGCACATACAAAATATCATCCGAAATTGTTAAACGTATTTTCTGTCAATTATATCGAGCCCATTCGATTAGTAAATAGTTGTGGCAAAAACAGTTGGCCCCTTAGCAACACATAATACTCAGCTGATAACGAACACAAAAAAATGGTTCAAATGGCTCTGAGCACTATGCAACTTAACATCTGTGGTCATCAGTCCCCTAGAACTTACAACTACTTAAACCTAACTAACCTAAGGACATCACACACATCCATGCCCGAGACAGGATTCGAACTTGCGACCGTAGCGGTCACGCGGTTCCAGACTGAAGCGCCTAGAACCGCACGACCACACCGGCCGGCTAACGAACACAAGACTCAGTTGCAAAAAGAAGAAACTTAAAGCAAATAGCTTGGTTTTGCAGATGATATGGCCCTGTTTGCTGAAACAATGGAAGAAGCACGGAAACAAATCCTTGAACTAAAGAAACAAGCAGCTAAAATAGGTCTTCACCTCTCCTTTGAAAAAACTAAGATGTTGACAAACATCAAGCACTCATCTAAATACCTCAAAGTTCAAGGACAAATGATTGAAATAGTCAAATGCCTCGGAGACTAGATAAGTTGTACTGCTGGGGAAAGCAAAGCAATGGAATCCAGTAAAAAATAAACTTGAGTTGGCCTTCCAACTAACAAAAAATACATAAAACAAAAAAAAACTTTCATGGGGGTCCAAAATCAGACATTACATGACAGTGATTAAGCGAGAAGCATTGTATGCAACAGAAACCCTAAACATGAATTTCAAAAGCCACGTGGAGACATACGTCAAAAATGAAACTTTCTACAAGAAAATGGAAAAACTTTCAGATACTATGCCAAAAAGGAGAATAAATTTTATCGTCATCTTCTCAGAATGAATTCCAACAGATTAACTAAACAGATGTTTGACTTTTTTCGTAACTGCAAAACGGAACCCAACTGGTTTAGAGAAACTGAGAAAGACCTAGTACGATAAAGATTTCAAAAAATTCACTTTTCAGTTGAACAGCTAAAATAATTACTAAACATGAAAACATAATGTTCCAGAACAAATCTACACAAAAGTCCAAACCTTTCAACTACGAAGAAGAGATAAAAAGGTCGGAAAGAATGAACAAATACTGGGCCCTAAGAAAGGAACAACGCACAAAGAAATGATTGTTCCAGCGTACCCCAAAGAAGGTGAAATGGAAGAAGAAGAGAAACATCAAAAATGATACAGGCTTTAGTGAACACAAGTGGTCGTAGTGAGACTGAATGCCGTAACTCCCAAATCATCCAAAAATAAAAGAAGAATTTCCCATTCAAAAAATCAGATAAAAATTCACTTGACGCATTCTTGACAGAAATTCTCGACTCTTTGAAAGTTACAAATCAAAGTGCAGACCAGATGTGGCATGAATTCAAAGAAATATTATCGATAGCAGTTGAGGGATTTATACCAAATAAATTAACAAACGACGAAGCTGATCCACATTGAACACAGAAGGGGTCAGAACCCTGTTACAGAAACAACGAAAAACGGGTGCCAAACTTAAACGAACTCTAGATTCCCACGACTGGCGATCTGTTACAGAAGCTCGAAATGTAGCGCGCACTTCAGTGCGATATGCTTATAATAATTTCCACAACCAAACTATTTTTCCTAACCTGTCAGACACTCCGAAGAGTTTCTGGTCGTATGAAAGTATGCTATAGGCAAGACAGAATCAATGCCTTCTCTCCGCAACAGCGCCAGAAATACTTTCCATGATAGTGCAACTAAAACAGAGTTAATAAACACACCCTTCCTAAATTCCTTCACTGAAGACGACAAAGTATATTTTCCAAAATTCGAGTCAAGAACACCTGCCAACCTGAGTAACTTAAAAGTAGATATCCTCAGAGTAGTGAAGCAACTTAAATCACTTAATGAAAGAAAGTCGTCCGGTCCAGATTGTACACCAATTAGGTTCCTTTCAAAGTATGCTGATGCTGTAGCTCCATACTTAACAATCATACACAACCGCTCGTTCGACGACGAAAGATCTGTACCCGAAGACTAGGAAGCTACACATGTCATACCAGTATTCAAGAAAGGCAATACGAGTAACACACTACAGCCCCATCGATATCCAGCATGATTTTGGAACATATATTGTGTTCGAACATTATTGTGTTCGAACATTACGAATTACCTTGAAGAGAACGACCTAATGACATACAATATACACAGATTTAGGAAAGGATCGATGTTTTGGAAGGACAACGAGCTCTTCATTCACACCAAATGTTGATGCTACTAACAAGGGTATTCAAATTGATCCAATACTTTTACGTTTCCAGAAGGTTTTTTACACTGGACCTGACAGTCAGCTTGTAATAAAATTGCGTGCTTATATAATATCGACTCACTGATGCGATTAGAGTCGTGAATTTCTGTCAGAGATATCACAGCTCGTAGTAACTGATACAAAGCCATCGAATAAAACAGAAGTGGTTTCTGATGTTTTTTAAGGTAGTGTTATAGGCCGTCTTCTGTTCCCTATCGATATAAAAGATTTGGGAGACAATTTGAGCCGCCGTCTTAGGTTATTTGCATATGACGCTGCCGTTTATCGACTACGAAAGTCATCAGAAGATCGAAACAAATTTCAAAACGATTTAGAAATTATGTCTGTACGGTATGAAATGTGTGAGGTCATCCACATGAGTGCTAAAAGGAATCCAGTAAACTTCAGTTACACTATAAATCAGTCAAATCTAAAGGCCGTAAATTTAACTAAATACCTAGGAATTATAATTAAAAACAACAGAAATGGGAAAGAACAGACACAAATTTTAAAATGTAGTGTGGAAGTCGAGCCAAATCCTGCGATGTAATGGATACAAGTTACAACAGATCTACTAAAGAGGCTACCTACACTACTCTTGTTCCTGTGAGTACTGCTACGCGGTGTGGGATGCTTACCAGATAGGATTAACGAAGTGCCATTTTTGTATCGTCAAGAAGTAGGGTAGAGATTGTCACGGACATGTTACAAAATTTTGGATGTACATCACTGAAACAAATGCGTTTCCGTTGCGCGGAATCCTCTCACGAAATATCAATCACCAACTTTCTCCTTCGAATGCGAAAATATTTTTTTGACGCCTACCTACATAGACAGAAACGATCATCATAATAAGATAAGAAAAATCAGAGCTAGCATGGAAAGATATAGGTGGTCGTTTTCTCCATGCGCTGTTCGAGGGTGAAGTGATAAGGAATGACAGTATTCTGAATGTGGCTAGATGATGCCAAGCAGTTAAAAGTAATTTGCCGAGTATCCATGAAGATGAAGATGTAGATGAACGTTAGACGGGAAATTCCAAGAAGTTGTAGTCATTCTGTAAACTGAAGACTGAGCTGCGCCTGGGTGGGTGAAGGGGCCCGTCCGGGAAGAGTGCTGCAACTGACGTAAAGGATATCTCTCTTCAAGCAGTGTAGAAGAGTGTGGAGAGATGGAAGTCGATTTTATCCATGGGTTTCTTGTATGAGGATCTGATATCTGTGTACCGTATGGTATTAATGCGCTTCGTCATTAACACCAACTCGGACGTGTCTACACCCTGTGTCAGCACTATTGACAAGGCACGCTGCGGGAGTTTAAGTATGGTTTTGTGAAACACCCTGTCGCTGCTTCTTCTCACGTAATGGGGCAGACAGAGAGGACAGCGCCTCCCTGTTCTTCACTTCGCCGATCTTTAAAGGAGGGAAATGCATGACCAAAATCTGGCGACCTCTCTCCCCACACCACTTCTACCCTCCAAACACCTCTCCCCAAAATACAGCCTATAACAGTTGTGGTGTCACCGCCAGACACCACACATGCTAGGTGCTAGCCTTTAAATCGGCCGCGGTCCGGTAGTATACGTCGGACCCGCGTGTCGCCACTGTCAGTGATTGCAGACCGAGCGCCGCCACACGGCTGGTCTAGAGAGACGTCCTAGCACTGGCGCCAGTTGTACAGCAGACTTTGCCACAGATGGATCACTGACAATTACGCTCTCATTTGCCGAGACGATAGTTAGCATAGCCTTCAGCTACGTCATTTGCTACGACCTAGCAAGGCGCCATTACCAGTTTATATTGAGATTGTTATTAATGTACCGTCAAGAGCGATGTACACCAATTATGGATTAAAGTTAAGTATTCTACCAGTTACATCCTGTTTTGCTAGTCTTATTTCTTTGACCTGTTCCAGACCTCACGCCAGCCTGCGTGAGCTTAAACGCGTGCATTTCGGCCTCCTCTAGCAACACGGTGTTGTCTCTTCTGCCAACAAGACACATGGTGATGAGTGTAAAAATGGTCTTCTTCTTTATACTTGCTTAAATTACTTGTGTCATGGCTTCGCCACAATCTCCAGATCTACTGTCCGAATTTTATCGCTTGCAGAATCAGCAGACGCAGGCCTTATTGGATGCCCTTGGACAGCTCGTCCTGGTTCAGCGTGCACTGCAAAACGATGCGGCCGCCGCCGCTCCACTGCTACCGCAGCCACAACACGCGGTTGCACCACCTTTTTGTCTTTTTGATGCGGCACTGGAAAGCTGGACGGAGTGGTCACACCAATTTGGATTCCATCTCGCCGCCTACAGAATTGAAGGTATTGAGCGGCAGCCGTTTTTGCTTTCTTGTGTAGGTGTGTCCACCTACCGTGTGATAGTGAAATTGTTTCCCCGACGTGACGTAGCAACTCTGTCCTACGACGAAATTTTGTCGTCATTAGATGCAGATTTCAAAGAATCAGCCAATGTAGTTGCCAAATGGTATACGTTCTTTCGTACAAAATGTACGGCCAGTCAGACTAACCGGGAGTGGGTTGCAACTTTGCAAGGCCTTACTAGGGATTGTGCTTTTGTGTGTGAATGTGGACTCCCTTATTCAGATATTATGGTACGTGATGCAATTGCACAGAACGATTCTGATGTTCGTATCAGGGAACAGATTTTGAAACTAGTCAATCCCTCCCTTCAACAAGTGATAGACATGTTGGATAGGCAAGACACACTTGACTTTGCTCAGAAATCATTTGAAACTTCGCCAGCTGTGTGTCACATTAACCAGCCCGCCTGGCGCGCTGCACGGAACAGTAAACAGCCCTTGCGCCCATCCGCGCAGCTGCTGCGAAGCTCTCCACTACGTGTGCCGCGCTAGCAAGCAAATTCAGTGCTATAATCATGCCCGCAGTGTGCTACTAGACATTCGCCTGAGAATTGCCCGTCACGCCAAGCTATTTGCTTTTTCTGTAATAAAATAGGACATGGTCAGAGTGTTTGCCAGAAAAAGCTTATATCGGACACTCACAACGATTCCAGGCCCTTTGCTTCACGTTGGAATCGAATCGAACCAAGAATACTCAGGCTCGTGAACCTTCGCCCATGGAAATTCATGTACTTCAATCCACTCCGCCCAATGCCACTCTCTCCAACAGTGCCAGTGTTCGTCCTACAACTAGTGTGCATCGATGTCAACGAAAATCCCGTCAAGTCGCAAGTGATTCTGTACCAGTGTCAGTTCATGTTGCACGAGACAGTCGCTCTTGTCGTCAGCAGGACAATAAACTTTTTGTAGACTTGGACATTAATGGCAACGTGGTACCATTCCAGCTCCATACCGGAGCTGCAGTTTCATTGAACAATAAAGACATGTACAAACAACTGGGCACACCTCCGTTGCGTGCCGCAAATGTTAACTAGCAATTCCGGTCAGCATATCCCTGTGTTAGGACAGTGCAGCCTTCTTGCAACATACAAGGGACAAACAAAACTTGTGTCTGTTTACGTCCTTCGTTCTTCTTTTGCAGTGAACTTGTTTGGTTTAGATTTATTGCAGTTGTTCAACTTGTCTATAGTAAATCAGGTCCTATCAGTGAACCAGACTGTGCCTTCAGCCAGTGTTTCTCGTCTATGTGAAGAGTTTGCAGACATTTTTGCACCAGGCCTTGGTTGCGCTAAGAACTATGAAGCACATTTGGAACTAAACGTAAACGCGCAACTGAAAGTTTTCAGAGTGAGCAATGTTCCCCATGCATTGCGTGATGAGGTCGCAAGAACATTACACAATTTGGAATCACAAGGTGTAATTGAACGTGTGCAGGCTTCTCTCTGGGCATCACCCTTAGTAATTTTGCCAAAACCCTCTGGAAAATTGAGACTTTGTGTGGACTTCAAAGCTACAGTGAATCCACAACTAGTGATTGCAACTTTTCCTTTATCCCGCCCGGAACATCTTTTTGACAAACTGTGCCCAGGTTAATATTTTTCGAAGTTGGACCTCACGGATGCGTACTTGCAAATACCGGTGGATGACGAATCCCAGCGAGTTTTGGTGGTTAACACGCATCTGGGTTTGTATCAATTCAAAAGACTGCCATTCGGGTGTGCATCCGCCCCTGCATAGTTTGAGCAATATCTACAAACTGTTTGTGCCTCGGTCCCTACTGCAGCAAACTATCTGGACGATATTGTGATTTCCGGAAAGACGGAAGAAGAACATTTAGTCAATCTCAGAACAGTATTTCAGGACTTGCGACAAAATGGTCTTCGCTTGCGGTAGGAGAAATGTGTGTTTAATGCTCGGGACTTATCCTATCTGGGACATGTCATCAATGCCCAAGGCATACATCCCAGTCCCGAGCACCTCCGTGCCATACAAGACTTGCCTTCGCCGCAGAATTTGAAGCAGCTACAGCTACAGAGTGTGCTGGGAAAAATCAAATGCTATAACAGATATGTGCGCCACGCCTCATCCATTTCAGCTCCGCTTCATCGCTTACGCCGTAAAGGTGTTCCGTTCGTCTGGACGGCGGAATGCGAACGCGCCTTTCGCCAGTTGAAATCGGCGTTGCTTTCCACTACTTGCCTTACGCCATTCGATCCCCAGAAACCCCTTTTGTTGATGGTAGATGCATCGGATTTCTGGATCGGTGCTGTGCTTGCGCACAAGGATGGATCACATGATCGCCCTATTGCCTTTGCGTCCAAATTGCTCTCGTCTGCGCAAAGAAAATATTCACAGATAGAGAAAGAAGCTTTGGCTCTCGTATTTGGTGTTACTAGGTTTCATGATTTCTTGTATGGTCGTCACTTTACCATCATCACAGACCACAAACCCTTGACGTCGCTTTTTCATCCGAACAAGCCTGTACCTCCACGTACAGCACAGAAATTCATTCGCTGGTCTACTTTCCTCTCGCAGTACCGCTACGATATCTTGTATCGGTCCACTATTGAGCACGGAAACGCCGATGCTTTGTCCCGTTTGCCTATTGCTGAGGACAGAGCGTTCGATTCCTCTGAACTTGCTTGCATGTTCATTGATTCAGAAACTGATGACGTGGTCGAATCGTTTCCGATTGATTTTCATCGTGTGGCTACAGCCACAGCTGCTGACCCTGTCCTTGCTACCGTTTTGCGTTTTGTTGCTACGCAATGGCCCTTGTCAAAGTCATGGATCGAGGACCCGTTGGTTCGCCGATTTTTTGCTCACAAGGAGAGTCTTTATGTTCGACGTGGTGTTTTGCTGTTGCGTTCTGATAATGATCAGTCCAGGGTCGTGGTCCCACGTTCGTTACAGTCCTCTGCCTTACGGCTTCTCCACCAAGGACATTGGGGTATAGTGCGTACGAAACAACTTGCTCGCCAGCACTGTACTTGGTTCGGAATCGATGCTGCGATTACGAATATGTGCTCTTCTTGCATGGCGTGTGCTGAACAACAATCCACACCGCCGCGGAAGTTCTTTGCACGGCCGAAAGCCACTTTCCCTTGGCAACGCTTACACATCGATTTTGCTGGTCCATTCTGGAATGCTCGATGGTTGGTTGTCGTAGACTCATTCAGTAATTTTCCTTTTGTTGTCCGGATGTCTTCCACGACGTCATCTGCCACCATCCAAGCGTTATCTGCTATCTTTTGCATAGAAGGTCTTCCACAGACTATTGTTTCCGAAATGGCCCACAATTCATGTCTGCAGAATTTCAGTCATTCTGCAAGACCAATGGTATTCAACATCTGACATCCGCGCCGTTTTCGCCTCAGTCAAACGGGGCCACTGAAAGATTGGTCCGGACTTTCAAGTCCCACATGTTGAAGCTGAAAGAGTCGCATTCTTGAGAGGAGGCTTTATTGCTCTTTTTGTCTTCGAATCGCTCTCAGCCCCGCGATGGTCGCTCGCCGGCTGAGTTTCTCCACGGTCGTCCTCATCGAACCTTGATGTCTTTGCTGCATCCGCCGCATCAGGTTCCTGTGCAGCGGCAGACGCCTGCTTTTGCTCCGGGTGCCGTTGTATACTATCGCAACTATCGCGGTTCACGGCGTTGGCTCGCAGGGCGCATTCTTCGCTGCCTCGGCCGAGCTATGTATTTGGTTTTGGGGGGCCTCTGGTGAGGTGCGTCAGTATCTCAATCAGCTGCGCCTCTGTCGTCGCACGGGTTCTGCCGCTCCCCGTCTGCTTTCAGCGACGGTGCCGTCCGGTCAGGGCCCTGGGGACCCTTCTACTGGCTCGCCTCATCCCCAGGTGTTACCGACGCTACCTTCCATTTTGCCCCATGGCGACGCGCCGCCACCGCCGCCGCCTGTTCTCCCGCCGGCGCCGCCCGCAGTGGACGCGTCGCTGCAACCGCCTGGAGTCTCCCAGGGTCACACGCCGCCGATCGCTTCCCGTGACCAGCTGTCCTCCGACATGGAACTCTTGCCCGCTCCGGAACAGATGTCGTCTTCACCCGTCGGGTGCCCCGTTCTGATGGAGGTCGCCCCCTCGGCCCCTCCTGTCTCTTTACGGGCGCATACACCGCATGTTGGCGTGCACCCTGGACTAGGTTTTCAGGCGTTTCCTAGCTCCCCTCGGACCGAATGGCCGGGTGCGGGTGGCACAGCCTCGTCTGTTGTTAGGCTCCCCACCTCGTCGCATATGTCAACATGGGGTCCTCCCCACGGCGGGCGGAAGTCTTATCCCACAACCGTCCGCCAGTTTGCGGGGGAGGAATGAGGTGTCACCGCCAGACACCACACTTGCTAGGTGGTAGCCTTTAAATTGGCCGCGGTCCGGTAGTATACGTTGGACCCGCGTGTCACCCCTGTCAGTGATTGCAGACCGAGCGCCGCCACACGGCAGGTCTAGAGAGACATCCTAGCACTCGCGCCAGTTGTACAGCAGACTTTGCCAGAGATGGATCACTGACAATTACGCTCTCATTCGCCGAGACGATAGTTAGCATAGCCTTCAGCTACGTCATTTGCTACGACCTAGCAAGGCGCCATTATGGATTAAAGTTAAGTATTCTACCAGTTACCTCCTGTTTTGCTAGTCTTATTTCTCTGACCTGTTCCAGACCTCACGCCAGCCTGCGTGAGCTTAAACGCGTGCATTTCGGCCTCCTCTAGCAACACGGTGTTTGCTCTTCTGCCAACACGACAACAGTGACATCAACTACCATAGAAATTAAAATACAGCGTTATTCACCGTTTTATTTTACTGTAGTTACAAAATAAACATTATAAATGTTTTCTTGTTGGAATCGATAAAGCATCTTTAGGATAACAAAAGGCACTTACAGATGATGTACGCATGCCCCTCCGTATACTTACTATTTATCTAACGTAGTTTGGTAAACTACTCAAGTATTTTCCCGGGTCCGTATTATTTGTAAGACATGAACGTAGTGTATATCTCAGTCATACTAAATCATTAACGCACCTGAGAGCACTGAAACATTTGCATAAGACCGAGAAAAATATGTCTATACTTTAGGAGAAATTTTTGTTTCAAAGGTAACCCTTAGTCTTCTTCGGGCAAACTCAGTTCATTCATCACCTATAAGTGCACCAGTTAACCTAACGCTTCGTGGTGGAGAGCGCGTAAGCATCGACACTTCCCTTCTTTCATATTCCAGCCACGTATGTGGCTGTCATCAGCGAATCGTGTCATTCATGTCCGTTAACACTGAATTTTAGTCCTGCTGTTTAAATTTTGTTTCCGTATTTGCTTCTATGATGTACAAGGATTGTTAAAGGAAAGCGAAATATTACATTACCTTCTTTCACAATATTAATGCGAGAACATCGTTCTTCGTCTTCCACTCCTCTTGTCCCCTCTTGGTTCTTTTACGTAATTTACAATTTTTATCTTTCCCTATAGTTGGTTCCTATTTTCCTCAGAATTAAGATGCATTGCACTATTTTGCGTTGTCGAACGTTTTATTCAGGTCGACTTGTTCTATGAACATGTCTTGGTTCACCCTAACTCTCGCTTGCACTATGAAGCGGAGCGTCATAATTGCAGCTCTGCCGCCTTTATCTTTCGTAAGGCCCTAAAGATGATGACATAATAGAATCTCCATTTTCTTTGCTAGTCTTATGTGTATTACTCTTGTTATAAGCTTGAATGTATGTGCTGTTAAGCTATGTGACAGTTCCCACACTCGTTTGTCTTTATTCAAAAATTTCAGATGGGTCTGAGCACTATGGGACTGAGGTCATCAGTACCCTAGAACTTAGATCTACTTCCACCTAACGAACCTAAGGACAGCACACACATCCATGCCCGAGCCAGCATACGAATGTCTTTATTGTCTTCGCAATTGTGTGGGTGAAATTTTTCCAAAAGTCTGGTAGTAAACATATATATCAGACTCACTGAATCTACACATCAATTAGAATACTCGCTCGGTTGTTGCATCCACCTACGACTTTAGAAATTCCTAAGGAATGTTGTGGATCCATTGTGCCTTGTTTCATCGCAAGTCTTTGAAACCTCTATTACTGTAATATCTATGTCTTTATACTGACTGCCATTTCTTCCCCAGCCAGCTAATCAGTCACGTTCTTCCTCTGGTAGAGGCCACCAACGTGTTCTTCCTCCTAATCCTTTTCCTCCTCTGCGTGTACTAGTGGAACTGCCTTTCCACTATTAATGTTTATGCCCTTGCTTCTAATTTCAATAAAGAATATGTTGACATTTCAACATGGTGAATTAGTCCTTCATGGTGAATTAGTCCTTCCGCCAACAGTTTATGACTTTATGTATTCATATTTTTTTCGGGCATGTCACCTTTGCTTTCCTTTACAACTTATTTTCTTATTGGCCAACTGTATTATATTTCCATATTCCTGAATATCCCAGAACCTTTTTGTACTTCGTTCTTTTGTCGATCAGTTCACGTTGTTCTTCCATTGCCACAGTCTCTACGCAATTGAATTTCCTATACGTACTTTTGTCTGTACAACTCCTGAGTTAGCCCTATTCCTCATCAACTGTTGAGTTCATTACCACAGCATGAATAGCCTCAGAGAACTTCTACTAACTTCACTGACTGGCCCACTTGAAGTCTGCGACAAAACTGGGCCGACCAGCGATGTGCGGCTGGCTAAATGAGCGTTAACACGGGTGCTGAACTCTGTCTTCCTGGAGGTATGGCACTGCCCATCTTCCTATTATCGAGTGGGCCATCACCCTCTTGATGCCGTTTCGCGGTGCTGCGCCAGTCGGTGTTGGGTCGATGCTTTATGACTGCACGTTCCTCTCCGCCCCCCCCTCCCCCTAAAAAAAAAGGACGCTCCATTGTCGTGTAGGGGGCCATATTATTACAACCATGGCTTTGGGGCGCAGGGGGAGGGGGTGGGGCAGGAAAAACTGAGTAGCTTGGGGAGCCGGGAGCCTCAACTGGGCCCAGCGCTGAGCCTTCGGCCGCGCTCCGGTATCCGTCCAGCACTGTGAGTGGAAAGTGAGTCGCATAACTCCCGAAACGGCGCCCGCTCTTCCTGAGCCGGTCAGACTAAAAACGGAGAGGGCGGCTATGATGACGGCGGCGGCGCCAGGTCTACGGTGGACGTCACGACGAGCACCGAGATGTGGAGCTACTAAGAGGCCCCTGGGGGCGGTCGGGCCGACTGCTAGATCACGGTAGGACGCGAATATAGGGACAGAAAATCTGCAGAACAATATTGCAACGAAAAAGCGCGAATCTGGTTCTGATGGCGGCCCAGAAACCCAGCAGGAGCTTGGATGAAATACATGGAAGAGGGTAAATTTCGAAGACTCGTCCCTCACTCCCAGCGTTTGACGCGGTCAAAAGCTCTCAAAAGAACAGAATCATTAGGCGCAAAGCGATACTCGAGGAGCGTGGGAGAAGCTGTGCGCTGCGGTGGGTGCAGCAACTGGAGCAGCATGTGGTGGCGCCGGTCATGTAGAATCTCCGCCGGTGACCGGCGGGGGTGGCCGAGCGGTTCTAGGCACTTCAGTCTGGAACCGCGCGACCGCTACGGTCGCCGGTTCTAATCCTGCCTCGGGCATGGATGTGTGTGATATCCTTAGGTTACTTAGGTTTAAGTAGTTCTAAGTTCTAGGGGACTGATGACCTCAGATGTTATGTCCCATAGTGCTCAGAGCCATTTGAACCGTTTGAAAGGACCATCGCAGGGCTGTGAACGGTAGGTTGCGACGAAGAGCAGCAGTGCTTTCTCCAGTGTGCTGGAGGCCATGTAGCTTGTTTATTTGTTGCTTGAACGTGAGCACAAACCGTTCAGTTTCTCCTTTCGAGTGAAGTTCTGGTAAGGTGAGTGATACCGTTGACTGTACAAAACTGAGCCGTGAACTGTGGTCCGTTGTTTGCTACCAACATTTCTGGCAAACTTTCAACGAAAAATATAGAGGAAAATGCGTGAATGGTACCACACGACGTTGTCGTGTTCATGGGCACTGCAAATGAACATAAGCCAAACGAATGTTTATAAATGACCAACAAAGTCATTACGTACTCGTTGCCACGTCGATTGAGACTCCGGGCAATATGAAAACGTTTGCGGCTGGGCCATTGGAATTACACCAAAATCGGGGCACTGTGACCTCTTCTGTTCAATGTGGGAGTTCATGCCTGGCCAAGTACAGTGCCGACGCACTAACTACTTTGTGCGGACAATTCCGCAATGTCGTTGGTGGAGCAATCACAACACAACGTTTTGCAACACTTTAGGAATATGCGCACGCGATTCTCCAGAGTCATTTTCTTTACGGAAAGGCTATGCCGATGAGCAAAATATTAGCGCGCAAAAGAATTCTGAATATTTTTCACTGATCTGAGAACAAGCAGGACAAAAGATTCAAGTCAGGGTCTGCTTCTAACACCTGTACGGTTTTCCTATAATGCGGTGGAAAATTCTGTATAAGTTCAGAGTCCTGTGCATCTGTCTGACATGGTGTGGCAGTAGTATCGAAGTCACAGTCAGGACCAACAAGAAGGCGAGGAAGGGTGGCAGCGCTTGCATCCTTCGATGTGGAGCGATACAATACTTTGTACCAATGCTGTAACAGTAACAAAGCTCGACGTGGCAGCTTCTCAGCCGTCGATGGTGGAACAAGTATCGACGGACGCAACGAAAAGAGGCTTATGGTCCGTTGAGCCGTAGTCAAGTTAGCTTTGATAAGCGCGCCGCCGCGCGTAGCGTGAAGCAGTCGCCCTCCGTTTTCTGGCGGTGGCGACTTTGTCGCAACTGAAGGCTTCGCTGTCTCCCTCTAGCGGGAGAGCGAAAAAGTGGGCTGTTCGCGTGGGTTTAAGAAGTGGCTGTATGGGCTCTAGTGGAGACTTGGCAGTCGGGGCATCAAGAAGCGACTTCTCTGCCGGGGCTAGAGGGACAGCACGGAGACCGCGGAATCAGCGTAAGCGACGCGAGCAGCTGCTCAGTGGTATGGGGAGTTCACTGCTCGTCGTGAAAGGAATCTTCCTGAGCGTGGGTCCGCAAGGGGCTTGATTTGCGGTTAGGCCGTATGCTGTTAACCGGCGAGGAGGTTCTGAAATTCGTCGCGCCTTCCTGCGTCCGTTGAAACGGCTGACAGCGGGCAGATCGGCAGAGCATTTGCAGTTGCTGCGTTGGTTCAGTTCTGGGAGTCGTGACGCAAGAGAAGCTGAGTATTGATTGTCAACAGATTTTACGAAGTTTAACAGAATTCAATTTACTTATTCTTGTTAATTATACCAGCCGAATATTTTGGGAGTTTCCCGCCGTTCATTCTCATCTGCCCACCCGCGAGAAGGTGGTAATATTAGAAAGGGTGGTCCGTTTGTCCCCTTTTCAGGACGAAAGGGGGGGGGGGGAGTCAGAGAAAAATTGTGGTTCGGATTGCTTCTTTCCCCTCCCACCTTACCTACGGGTGAATCGACTGTTAGCTTCTGCTATGTCTGTGAAAGTCTAAGGCACCAATGACGGTACAGTTTGAAATGCAAGGCACTAAGACCTGATCCATTCTCTCGCCTCACTAGTGTTAGTAGACTCAATTGCAAGAGGTACTCTAAGAGAGAAGAAAAATTCCTTTTGCCTCGTGGTAAGAACTAGTCTGTGGTGTCACCGCTAGACACCACACTTGCTAGGTGGTAGCCTTTAAATCGGCCGCGGTCCGTTAGTATACGTCGAACCCGCGTGTCGCCACTATCAGTGATTGCAGACCGAGCGCCGCCACACGGCAGGTCTAGAGAGACGTCCTAGCACTCGCACCAGTTGTACAGCCGACTTTGCAAGCGATGGTTCACTGACAAATTACGCTCTCATTTGCCGAGACGATAGTTAGCATAGCCTTCAGCTACGTCATTTGCTACGACCTAGC